>NC_133326.1:571418177-571718177 GCF_042186555.1 Aquarana catesbeiana
GATATAAGGACAGAGAGGGACCCTGGGATGAGGACAGAGAGGGACCCCTGGGATGAGGACCGAGAGGGACCCTGGGATAAGGACAGAAAGGGGGCCCTGGGATGAGGACAGTGAGGGACCCCTGGGATGAGGACAGAGAGGGGGCCCTGGAATGAGGATAGTAAGGGACCCCTGGGATGAGAATAGAGAGAGGCCCTGGGATTAGGAAAGAGAGGGACCCCCGGGATGAGGACAGAGAGGGACCCCTGGGATGAGGACAGAGCGGGACCCCTGGGATGAGGACAGAGAGGGACCCTGGGATGAGGACAGAGAGGGATTCTGGGATGAGGACAGAGAGAGGGGGCCCTGGAATGAGGATAAAGAGGGACCCTAGGATGAGGAAAGAGAGGGTCCCCTGGGATGAGGACAGAGAGGAACCCCTGGGATGAGGATAGAGAGGGGGCCTTGGGATGAGAACAGAGTGGGGGTCCTGGGATGAGGACAGAAATGGGCCCTGGGATGAGGACAGAGAGGGACGCTGGGATGAGGAAAGAGAGGGACCCCTGGGAAGAGGACAGAGAGGAACCCCTGGGATGAGGACAGAGAGGGGGCCCTGGGATGAGAACAGAGAGGGTGCTCTGGGATGAGGACAAAGAGGGACCCCTGGGATGAGGACAGTGAGGGACCCCTGGGATGAACACATAGAGGAACCCCTGGGATGAGAACAGAGAGGGCACCCTGGAATGAGAACAGAGAGGGGGCCCTGGTATGAGGACAAAGAGGGGGCCCTGGGATGAGGACAGTGAGGGACCCAAGAGATGAGGACAGAGAGGGGGTCCTGGGATGAGGACAGTGAGGGGCCCTGGCATGAGGACAGAGAGGGGGCCCTGGGATGAGGACAGAGAGGGACCCCTGGGATGAGGACAGAGAGGGACCCCTGGGATGAGGACAGAGAGGGGCCCTGGGATGAAGAAAGAGAGGGACCCCTTGGACGAGGACAGATAGGGACCCCTGGGATGAAGACAGAGAGGGACCCCTGGGATGAGGACAGAGAGGGACCCTGGGATGAGGACAGAGAGAGGGCCCTGGGATGAGGACATTGAGAGGGACGCTGGGATGAGGAAAGAGAGGGACCCCTGGGAAGAGGACAGAGAGGAACCCCTGGGATGAGGACAGAGAGGGGGCCCTGGGATGAGAACAGAGAGGGGGCTCTGGGATGAGGACAAAGAGGGACCCCTGGGATGAGGACAGTGAGGGACCCCTGGGATGAGGACATAGAGGAACCCCTATGATGAGAACAGAGAGGGCACCCTGGAATGAGAACAGAGAGGGGGCCCTGGGATGAGGACAAAGAGGGGGCCCTGGGATGAGGACAGTGAGGGACCCAAGAGATGAGGACAGAGAGGGGGTCCTGGGATGAGGACAGTGAGGGGCCCTGGCATGAGGACAGAGAGTGGGCCCTGGGATGAGGACAGAGAGAGACCCCCGGGGATGAGGACAGAGAGGGGCCCTGGGATGAAGAAAGAGAGGGACCCCTTGGACGAGGACAGATAGGGACCCCTGGGATGAAGACAGCGAGGGACCCCTGGGATGAGGACAGAGAGGGACCCTGGGATGAGGACAGAGAGAGGGCCCTGGGATAAGGACAGAAAGGGGGCCCTGGGATGAGGACAGAGAGGGACCCCTGGGATGAGGACAGTGAGGGACCCCTGGGATGAGGACAGTGAGGGACCCCTTGGAAGAGGACAGAGAGGGAGCCCTGGGATGAGGACAGAGAAGGGGCCCTGGGATGAGGACATTGAGAGGGCCCTGGAATGAGGACAGAAAGGGGGCCCTGGGATGAGGACAGAGAGGGACCCCTGGGATGAGGACAGAGAGGGACCCCTGGGATGAGGACAGAGAGGGACCCCTGGGATGAGGACAGTGAGGGACCCCTTGGGTGAGGACAGAGAGGGAGTCCTGGGATAAGGACAGAGAGGCACCCTGGGATGAGGATAGCAAGGAACCCCTGGGATGAGAACAGAGAGGGGCCCTGGGATGAGGAAAGAGAGGGACACTGGGATAAGGACAGAGAGGGGGCCCTGGGATGAGGACAGAGAGGGACCCCTGGGATGAGGACAGTAAGGGACCCCAGGGATGAAGACAGAGAGGGGCCATGGGATGAGGAAAGAGTGGGACCCCTGAGATGAGGACAGAGAGGGACCCCTGGGATGAGGACAGAGAGGGACCCCTGGGATGAGGACCGAGAGGGACCCCTGGGATGAGGACCGAGAGGGACCCCTGGGATGAGGACCGAGAGGGACTCTGGGATAAGGACAGAAAGGGGGCCCTGGGATGAGGATAGAGAGAGGGCCCTGGGATGAGGACATTGAGAGGGCCCTGGGATGAGGACATTGAGAGGGCCCTGGGATGAGGACAGAGAGAGGGCCCTGGGATGAGGACATTGAGAGGGACCCTGGGATAAGGACAGAGAGGGGGCCCTGGAATGAGGATAGTAAGGGACCCCTGGGATGAGAATAGAGAGAGGCCCTGGGATTAGGAAAGAGAGGGACCCCCGGGATGAGGACAGAGAGGGACCCTGGGATGAGGACAGAGAGGGGGCCTTGGGATGAGAACAGAGTGGGGGTCCTGGGATGAGGACAGAAATGGGCCCTGGGATGAGGACAGAGAGGGACGCTGGGATGAGGAAAGAGAGGGACCCCTGGGAAGAGGACAGAGAGGAACCCCTGGGATGAGGACAGAGAGGGGGCCCTGGAATGAGGACAAAAAAGGGACCCTGGGATGAGGACTGTGAGGGACCCCTGGGATGAGCACATAGAGGAACCCCTGGGATGAGAACAGAGAGGGCACCCTGGAATGAGAACAGAGAGGGGGTCCTGGGATGAGGACAAAGAGGGGGCCCTGGGATGAGGACAGTGAGGGACCCAAGAGATGAGGACAGAGAGGGGGTCCTGGGATGAGGACAGTGAGGGGCCCTGGCATGAGGACAGAGAGGGGGCCCTGGGATGAGGACAGAGAGGGACCCCTGGGATGAGGACAGAGAGGGACCCTGGGATGAAGAAAGAGAGGGACCCCTTGGACGAGGACAGATAGGGACCCCTGGGATGAAGACAGAGAGGGACCCTGGGATGAGGACAGAGAGAGGGCCCTGGGATGAAGACATTGAGAGGGACGCTGGGATGAGGAAAGAGAGGGACCCCTGGGAAGAGGACAGAGAGGAACCCCTGGGATGAGGACAGAGAGGGGGCCCTGGAATGAGGACAAAAAAGGGACCCTGGGATGAGGACTGTGAGGGACCCCTGGGATGAGCACATAGAGGAACCCCTGGGATAAGAACAGAGAGGGCACCCTGGAATGAGAACAGAGAGGGGGTCCTGGGATGAGGACAAAGAGGGGGCCCTGGGATGAGGACAGTGAGGGACCCAGGAGATGAGGACAGAGAGGGGGTCCTGGGATGAGGACAGTGAGGGGCCCTGGCATGAGGACAGAGAGGGGGCCCTGGGATGAGGACAGAGAGGGACCCCTGGGATGAGGACAGAGAGGGACCCTGGGATGAAGAAAGAGAGGGACCCCTTGGACGAGGACAGATAGGGACCCCTGGGATGAAGACAGAGAGGGACCCCTGGGATGAGGACAGAGAGGGACCCTGGGATGAGGACAGAGAGAGGGCCCTGGGATGAGGACATTGAGAGGGACGCTGGGATGAGGAAAGAGAGGGACCCCTGGGAAGAGGACAGAGAGGAACCCCTGGGATGAGGACAGAGAGGGGGCCCTGGGATGAGAACAGAGAGGGGGCTCTGGGATGAGGACAAAGAGGGACCCCTGGGATGAGGACAGTGAGGGACCCCTGGGATGAGGACATAGAGGAACCCCTGGGATAAGAACAGAGAGGGCACCCTGGAATGAGAACAGAGAGGGGGCCCTGGGATGAGGACAAAGAGGGGGCCCTGGGATGAGGACAGTGAGGAACCCAAGAGATGAGGACAGAGAGGGGGTCCTGGGATGAGGACAGTGAGGGGCCCTGGCATGAGGACAGAGAGTGGGCCCTGGGATGAAGAAAGAGAGGGACCCCTTGGACGAGGACAGATAGGGACCCCTGGGATGAAGACAGCGAGGGACCCCTGGGATGAGGACAGAGAGGGACCCTGGGATGAGGACAGAGAGAGGGCCCTGGGATGAGGACAGAAAGGGGGCCCTGGGATGAGGACAGAGAGGGACCCCTGGGATGAGGACAGTGAGGGACCCCAGGGATGAGGACAGTGAGGGACCCCTTGGAAGAGGACAGAGAGGGAGCCCTGGGATGAGGACATTGAGAGGGCCCTGGGATGAGGACAGAAAGGGGGCCCTGGGATGAGGACAGAGAGGGACCCCTGGGATGAGGACAGAGAGGGACCCCTGGGATGAGGACAGTGAGGGACCCCTTGGGTGAGGACAGAGAGGGAGCCCTGGGATAAGGACAGAGAGGCACCCCTGGGATGAGGATAGCAAGGGACCCCTGGGATGAGAACAGAGAGGGGCCCTGGGATGAGGAAAGAGAGGGACACTGGGATGAGGACAGAGAGGGGGCCCTGGGATGAGGACAGAGAGGGACCCCTGGGATGAGGACAGTAAGGGACCCCAGGGATGAAGACAGAGAGAGGCCCTGGGATGAGGAAAGAGTGGGACCCCTGAGATGAGGACAGAGAGGGACCCCTGGGATGAGGACAAAGAGGGACCCCTGGGATGAGGACCGAGAGGGACCCTGGGATAAGGACAGAAAGGGGGCCCTGGGATGAGGATAGAGAGAGGGCCCTGGGATGAGGACATTGAGAGGGCCCTGGGATGAGGACATTGAGAGGGCCTTGGGATGAGGACAGAGAGAGGGCCCTGGGATGAGGACATTGAGAGGGCCCTGGGATGAGGACAGAAAGGGGGCCCTGGGATGAGGACAGAGAGGGACCCCTGGGATGAGGACAGTGAGGGACCCCTGGGATGAGGACATTGAGGGACCCCTTGGAAGAGGACAGAGAGGGAGCCCTGGGATGAGGACAGAGAGGGGGCCCTGGGATGAGGACATTGAGAGGGCCCTGGGATGAGGACAGAAAGGGGGCCCTGGGATGAGGACAGAGAGGGACCCCTGGGATGAGGACAGAGAGGGACCCCTGGGATGAGGATAGTGAGGGACCCCTTGGGTGAGGACAGAGAGGGAGCCCTGAGATAAGGACAGAGATGGACCCCTGGGATGAGGATAGCAAGGGACCCCTGGGATGAGAAAAGAGAGGGGCCCTGGGATGAGGTAAGAGAGGGACACTGGAATGAGGACAGAGAGGAGGCCCTGGGATGAGGACAGAGAGGGACCCCTGGGATGAGGACATTAAGGGACCCCAGGGATGAAGACAGAGAGGGGCCCTGGGATGAGGAAAGAGTGGGACCCCTGGGATGAGGACAGAGAGGGACCCCTGGGATGAGGACAGAGAGGGACCCCTGGGATGAGAACAGTGAGGGACCCCTGGGATGAGGACAAAGTGGGGGCCCTGGGATGAGGACAAAGAGGGACCCCTGGGATGAGGATAGTAAGGGACCCCTGTGATGAGAATAGAGAGAGGCCCTGGGATTAGGAAAGAGAGGGACCCCTGGGATGAGGACAGAGAGGGACCCTGGGATGAGGACAGAGAGGGACCCTGGGATGAGGATATAGAGGGGACCTTGGGATGAGGACAGAGAGGGGGCCCTGGGATGAGGACAGAGAGGGGGCCCTGGTATGTGGACAGAGAGGGGGCCCTGGTATGTGGACAGAGAGGGGGCCCTGGTATGTGGACAGAGAGGAACCCCTGGGATGAGGACAGAGGGGAGGCCCTGAGATGAGGAAAAAGAGGGACCCTGGGATGAGGACAGAGAGGGACCTTAGGATGAGGACAGAGAGGGGCCCTGGGATGTGGACAGAGAGGAACCCCTGGGATGAGGAGAGAGAGGGACCCTGGGATGAGGACAGAGAGGGACCCTGGGATGATGATAGAGAGGGGGCCTTGGGATAAGGACAGAGAGGGGGCACTGGGATGAGGACAGAGAGGGGGCCCTGGGATGAGGACAGAGAGGGGGCCCTGGGATGAGGACAGAGATGAACCCCTGGGATGAGGACAGAGAGGGGGCCCTGAGATGAGGAAAGAGAGGGACCCTGGGATGAGGACAGAGAGGGACCCTGGGATGAGGACAGAGAGGGACCCTGGGATGAGGACAGAGAGGGACCCTGGGATGTGGACAGAGAGGAACCCCTGGGATGAGGACAGTGAGGAACCCCTGGGATGAGGACAGAGAGGGGGCCCTTGTTGTTCAATGAAGCTTTGACAATAAACCCTGGAAGCTGATTGGTATCTATGCAGAGCTGCACCAGATTTTGCACTCTTCAGTTTTAGTAAATCAACCCCAGTACTACTAAATAATGCAGTAGTGACGTAGGGGCCAGCGAAGGAACCACTGCTCCCAGCAGAGCATGTGGTACCTACTTTATAGGCCTCATTCATATATAACATGGGTGTAAAAATTTGAATGATCAATAGGTGAGGAACAAAATTTCTTGCCTAAAAATGTCCTCAGACGCAGCCTTCAGGATTTTGTGTTATTGATCTGAATGCAGTGTTTATGCACCTGTGTGAATGCTTCCATTGAAAACAATACAGCTGCATTCAGATCTGTAGATAAAGAATAGTTTTAACTACTTAAAGACCAGCCGCCGCAGTTGTACTGCGGCAGGTTGGCTCTATTACGTGAATTGCCGACATTGTATGTCGCTTTGTGTAATAGAAATTAGCAGGCGCGCCTGCGAAGCGTCCCTGGAGCCCGTGTGCGTGGCCGGCAGCCGCGATGTCCGCTGGCCACCCGAGATTGCTCCACACAGAGATAGAAAGGGGATCTGCCAGTCTAAACACAGAGGAACCCCATTCTGACAGGGGAGCTGAGAGTGATCGTCTGTTCCTCCAGTCAGCCTAGCCCCCATACAGTTAGAAACACTATTAAGTATTAAGTAGTTAATACTCCCAGGGAACACATTTAACCCCTTGATCGCCCCCTGGTGTTAACCTCCCTGGCGGTATGATTATTTCATATTTTTGCGTCTCAAATCGGTACAATTATTTTGCATAGAAATTTGGCGTTTTATATTATAGGCCTGTAATTCTTGGCAATAACACACTTAGATCTGTCCACCAAGAGTCTAGTAGATATCCCGGGTATGATGAAGTTTGAAACACAAAATCATGAATTATAATATAATAAATAAATATAAATAATTAAAAAAAAAATATAATAATAATAATAATAAAATAAATTTCCCCACGATTCACCATCGCTCAATTCTGCAAGTGTTCTAATTTACTATCGCTGTTTTCTAGCTGGTCTAAAGCCACTTTTGACGTAAAGGGACACTTTTTGGTTGCTATGGACAATCTCAAGTTTCCAGGCAGAAAGAGCAGTATACCATATATACTCGAGTATAAGTCGAATTTTTCAGCCCTTTTTTTTGGGCTGAAAGTGTCCCCTTCGACTTATACTCGAGTCAGCGCCGTCTGTGATAGGCTGAACAGCTGTCAGTGTACAGCCTATCACGGACATTCTCTCATCCTCGTCCGTGGTATGAGAATGAGAGAATGTCCGTGATAGGCAGTCAGCGGTCAGCCTATCACAGACGAGGAGGAGGCGCGGCTTTTGAACTGTGGAATGGCCACCGAACACTATCATCACATGCCGGCCGCCGTTTGAGAATGGAGATCGCCACAGGGAGGTTGGAGATCGCCACAGGGAGGCTGCACAGGACACAGGTAGGCTGCACATTCACACAGGACACATGCACACAGGACATGTACAGGACACATGCACACAGGGACACAGGACACATGTACAGGACACACATGTACAGGATACACATGTACAGGACACAGGACACATGTACAGGACACACATGTACAGGACACACATGTACAGGACACACATGTACAGGACACAGGACACATGCACAGGATACAAGTAGGCTGCACAGGACACAGGGAGGCAGGCAGCTGCAGATGGGCATTGTTGACCCTCTGCATTTCTCACCCTCGTCTTATACTCGGGTCAATAAATTTTTCCCAGTTTTTTGTGGTAAATTAGGGGCCTCGACTTATACTCGGAACGACTTATACTCGAGTATATACGGTATGTAATATAAAACTGCATGCAGGGCATGGGCCAAAGCACTGGGGACAAAAGGGATGTGAAATAATTTCATACAGTACTGTAATCTGTAAGATTACAGTACTGTATGTGTTATGATTTTTACATTTTTTAATTTGCCGCCAGGCTCCGCCCCCGTGTGTTGCGGCGCTCGCAGGGAACGGAGCCTGGCGCAGAGAGGCTTTGGAGGAGGACAGAGCCCACAGACACTGCGGGGGGACATCGCAGGATCCTGGGGACAAGGTAAGTAACCTGCACCAGGATCCTGAGATGGTGTGGCTCGGGGTTACCGCTAATGGTGCTGAAATTTAACCCCAAGCCACACTCGGGAATATCGTCAGGGAGGTTAACCCCTTCCTTGCCAGTGATTTTTATACAGTAATCAGTGCATTTGTATAGCACTGATCGCTGTATAAATGTCAGTGGTCCCAAAAAAGTGTCCAATCTGTCTGCCACAATGTTGCAGTCCTGCTAAAGATCGCAGATCGCCGGCATTACTGGTAAAAAAAAAAAATGCCATAGATGTATCCCTTATTTTGTAAACACTATAACTTTTGCGCAAAACCAATCAATATACGCTTATTGTGATTTTTTTACCAAAAATATGAAGAAGAATACATATTGGCCTAAACTGAGGAAGAAATTCATTTTTTTAATATATTTTTGGGGGATATTTATTATAGAAAAAAGTAAAGAATATTCCTTTTTTTTCAAAATTGTCAGTCTTTTTCCATTTATAGCATGAAAAATAAAAACCGCAGAGGTGATAAAATACCCCCAAAAGAAGACTCTATTTGCAGGAAAAAAATAACGTCAATTTTGTTTGTGTACAGCGTCACATGACCGCGCAATTGTCAGTTAAAGTGACACAGTGCTGTATCGCAAAAAAAATGGCCTGGTCATTAAGGGGGCAAATCCTTCCGGTCCTTGAGTGGTTAAATGCGTTGTTTTTGAACAACAACAAAAACATACAACAGAGATAGAGATGGTTTTGTGTTTCATGAACTATCGGGAATTATCTGACTCAGTGGGGTTGATTTACTAAAGGCAAATAGACTGTGCACTTTGCAAGTGCAGTTGCTCCAGAGCTTTGTAAATGAGGTAAAGCTTCACTTTACAAAGAATACCCAATCACATGCAAGAAAAATAAGCAAAAAACATTTTTGCTTGCACATGATTGGATGGTGAAAGTCAGCAGAGCTTCAACTTATTTACTAAGCTCTGGAGTAACAGCAATTGCAAGGTGTACCGTTTATTTGCCTTTAAGGTATAACTAAAGGTAAGACTTTTTATACGTTTTGGATGAAGTAGAGAGGCATTAGAACCCATGTCAGTTTTGATTGCTATCTGTGCCCCAGTTAAGGAAATCCCCCCTTTCTATTTGTCCTGTTTACTGTGATCATTGAAAGTGAAACTAAAAGAAAATGACAAATTTTGGGTTGTCCCCTGAAAAGTAATTGAGGGGAAAGCTTCCAATGGGGACACTAGTTCTGTGGTCTGGGGGTTCCCAAGGGATAATCTTAATTTTCACGGATTTCCTCTCACTTCCTGTTTGGTTATGGGACAGGAAGTGAAGGTAAATCTACGCAATGGGACACAGATGGCAAAAAAATGTGACAGGGCTTGCATACTACTATATGTCATTAAACTACTATATGTCATTAAACTTATCCAAAATGGCTGCACCCTCTATTAATTTAACTAAACTAAAACTTTAACCAGAGCCCATTGGAATTGGATCATATACAGTATTTCACAAAAGTGAGTACACCCCTCACATTTCTGTAAATATTTTATTAAATCTTTTCATGTGACAACTCTGAAGAAATTACACTTTGCTACAATGTAAAGTAGTGAGTGTACAACTTGTATAACAGTGTAAATTTGCTGTCCCCTCAAAATAACTCAACACACAGCTATTAACCACTTAAGGACCGGAAGATTTCCCCCCTTAATGACCAGGTCATTTTTTGCGATACGGCACTGCGTCGCTTTAACTGATAATAGCGCGGTAGTGCGATGTTGTACCCAAACAAAATTGACATAATTTTTTTCCCACAAATAGAGCTTTCTTTTGGTGGTATTTGATCACCTCTGCGGTTTTTATTATTTGCGCTATAAACAAAAAAGACAATTAAGAAAAAAACAATATTTTTTACTTTTTGCTATAATAAATATCCAAACGAAAAAAAAACAAAAACAAATTTCTTCATCAGTTTAGGCGATTATGTATTCTTCTACATATTTTTGGCAAAAAAAAAATTGCAATAAGTGTATATTGATTGGTTTGCGCAAAAGCTATAGCGTCTACAAAATGGGGAATAGATTTATGGCATTTTTATTATTATTATTTTTTTTTGTTGCTAGTAATGGCGGTGATCAGTGATTTTTAGCGGGACTGCGACATTGCGGCAGATAGATCGGACACTTTCTTGGGACCAATTACATTTATACAGAGATCAGTGCTATAAAAATGCACTGGTTACTGTATAAATGTCACTGGCAGGGAAGGGGTTAACACTAGGGGCTATCAAAGGGTTAAATGTGTTCCCTGGGAGGTGTTTCTAACTGTGGTGGCAGTGTACTGACTGAAGGAGGAGAGAGATCGCTGTTCCTAATCACTAGGAACAGACGATCACTCTCTACTCCCCTGACAGATCTGTTTACATTGACAGATTCCTGCTCTGCCTCTCTGTGGAGCGATCGTGGGTAGCCGGCGGACATCGTGGCCGCCGGCCATGTGCCTCAGCTCCTCCGCCATGCAGCGGGCAGGCGCGCGCCTGCTAGAGCTGTTTAAAGGGCCGACGTACAGCTACAGCGATTCGCGGGAAAGAGCCAACCTGCTGCAGTATGACGGCGGCTGGTCAGCAAGTGGTTAATATCTAAACTGCTGGCAACAAAAGTGAGTACACCCCTAAGTGAAAATTTCCAAATTGGGCCCAATTAGCCATTTTTCCTCCCCGATGTCATGTGACTCATTAGTGTTACAAGATCTCAGGTGTGAATGGGGAGCAGGTGTGTTAAAATTGGTGTTATTGCCTCACTCTCTCATACTGGTCACTGGAAGTTCAACATGGCACCTCATGGCAAAGAACTTTCTGAGGATCTGAAAAAAAGAATTGTTGCTCTACATTAAGATGGCCTAGGCCAGGGGTAGGCAACCTCGGCCCCCCAGCTGTTTTGAAACTACAAGTCCAATGAGACATTGCAAGACCCTGACAATCACAGGCATGACTCCTAGAGGCAGAGGCATGATGAGATTTGTAGTTTCACCATAGCTGGAGGGCCAAGGTTGCCTACCCCTGACCTTGGCTATATGAAGATTGCCAAGACCCTGAAACTGAGCTGCAGCATGGTGGCTAAGATCATACAGCGGTTTAACAGGACAGGTTCCACTCAGAACAGGCCTCGCCATGGTTGACCAAAAAAGTTAAGTGCACATGATCAGTATCATATCCAGAGGTTGTCTTTGGGAAATAGACGTATGAGTGCTGCCAGCATTGCTGTAGAGGTTGAAGGGGTGGGGGGTCAGCCTGTCAGTGCTCAGACCATACGCCGCACACTGCATCAAATTGGTCTGCATGGCTGTCGTCCCAGAAGGAAGCCTCTTCTAAAGATGATGCACAGGAAAGCCCGCAGTTTGCTGAAGACAAGCAGACTAAGGACATGGATTACTGGAACCATGTCCTGTGGTCTGATGAGACCAAGATAAACGTATTTGGTTCAGATGGTGTCAAGCATGTGTGGTGGCAACCAGGTGAGGAGTACAAAGACAAGTGTGTCTTGCCTACAGTCAACCATGGTGGTGGGAGTGTCATGGTCTGGGGCTGCATGAGCGCTGCCGGCACTGAGGAGCTACAGTTCATTGAGGGAGCCATGAATGCCAACATGTAGTGTGACATACTGAAGCAGAGCATGATCCCCTCCCTTCGGAGACTGGGCCATAGGGCAGTATTCTAACATGATAACGACCCCAAACACACCTCCAAGACGACCACTGCCTTGTTAAAGAAGCTGAGAGTAAAGGTGATGGACTGGCCAAACATGTCTCCAGACCTAAACCTTATTGAGCATCTGTGGAGCATCCTCAAACGAAAGGTGGAGGAGCGCAAGGTCTCTAACATCCACCAGCTCTGTGATGTCATCATGGAGGAGTGGAAGAGGACTCCAGTGGCAACCTGTGAAGCTCTGGGGAACTCCATGCCCAAGAGGGTTAAGGCAGTGCTGGAATAAAATGGTGGCCACACAAAATATTGATACTTTGGGTCCAATTTGGACATTTTCCCTTATGGGAGTACTCACTTTTGTTACCAGTGGTTTAGACATTAATGGCTGTGTATTTTGAGGGGACAGCAAATTTACATTGTTATACAAGCTGTACACTCACTACTTTACATTGTAGCAAAGTGTAATTTCTTCAATGTTGTCACATGAAAAGATAGAATAAAATATTTACAAAAAAGTGAGCAGTGTACTCACTTTTGTGAGATACTGTATATATTTATATATATATATATATTGGCCTCTATTAAGTGAACTGCTGCATGGCGAAGCACTCTTTGTGACAGATTCTCTGCAGGCAGTGGTTGTTTTAATTGCAGAGGATAAAATATCTTGTTAAAGCCATATGCCACGGCGAGGCACTTAGGAGAGAAGAAAGAGAGAATTGAAAAGTTGCTTTGGTCCACAGTGCCTGGGCTGTCATTTCTCCGAGTTATTCTCTCACGCTAGACAAGGGGAAATTTACAAGGCATTTGCAGATGGGTGCACTTTGCCAGTTTTTTTTTTTTTTTTAACTGGGGTATCCGCAGAACTTTATGGGGGCCCTTCTTTGTTATGTGTCTGTCTGTCTGTCCGCCCTGAAGCTGCAGTTTTATCAGCTGCTTTTCTCAACAAGGGCACTTTCAAACCAGCAAAGGCTCTGCCAATTTTAAAATTTCATGGTCGGTTTTCAAAAGACGTTCTTGCTGACCTACTTTAGAAGCTTTTCTCAGAGGAAAGTAAGGTTGTTTTATTCACCCTTTTTTAACATTTTATTTAATTCCTTGTATTTGTTCTAATACTCTTCCGGCAATAGGCTTCTGTATTTTGCTTTTTTTTTTAATCATGATATTTGTGTATATATATATATATATATATATATATATATATATATATATATATATATATATATACACATACAGTCATGGTCAAAAACATTGGGACCCCTGCATTTCTGTCAGATAATGCACCACTTCACTCAGAAACTTGTTGCAATTACAAATGTTTAGACATTCTCAGGTCTATTTCTTTTGTTTGTATTGGTATGACACAAAAAGTGGAGAAAGGAAAAGCCCAATTTGACACATTCCACACAAAACTCCAAAAACTGACTGGACAAAATGTTTGGCACCTCAAAATTGTAAGAAATAATTGCATTCCAAGTTTGTGATCCTCCTGTAATTTGTAATTAAACTCACCTGTATTAGTTAACAGGTGCTGACAATATAGAAATCACACTGGCAACCAGTTAAAATTGTGAAAAATTGACTCAACCTTTTTGTTGTGTGTCTTTGTGTGCCACACTGAGCATGGAGAAGAGAAAGAGCAGCAAAGAATTGTCTGAGGGTTTGAGAACAAAAATTGTGGAAAAGCATGGACAATCTCAAGGTTACAAGTCCATCTCCAGACATCCTAATGTATCCACTGTGTGCAACATTGTCAAAATGTTTACAGCCCATGGCACTGTAGCTAATATCCCTGGACATGGATGAAAGAGAAGAATTGATCAAAGATTACAACGAAGGATTGTTTGAATAGTGGATGAAGAACCTTGATCAACTTCCAGACAAATTCAAGCTGACCTTCAGGCACAGGGTACAACTGTGTCACCTCGCACTATACGTGCCATCTGAATTATTATTATTATTATTATTACTATACAGGATTTATATAGCTCCAACAGTTTACGCAGCGCTTTACAACATTAGGGAGGACAGTACAAGTACAATACAATTCAATACAGGAGGAATCAGAGAGCCCTGCTCGTTAGAGCTTACAATCTAGGAGGGAGGGTCAAGTTATACAAAAGGGTAATAGCTGTGGGGGATGAGCTAATGGAGAAAATAGTGCAATTGTTAGATGGAGGCAGGATAGGCTTCTCTGAAGAGGAAAGTTTTCAGGGATTGCCTAAAAGTGGATAAATTTGGAGACAGTCTGACAGATTGGGGTAGGGAATTCCAGAGGATGGGCGAGGCTCGGGAGAAGTCCTGGAGGCGGATATGGGAGGAGGTGATGAGGGAGCTAGAGAATAGGAGGTCCTGGGAGGAACGGAGAGGGGCAATTAGGTTGGTATTTTGAATGAAAAGGGACGCTATGGTAGGACCCCATTGCTAACACAGGAACATAAAAAAGCCAGATTTGAGTTTGCCAAAACTTTCCTGAGGAACCCAAAACCCTTTTGGGAGAATTTGCTGTGGACAGACAAAACAAAATGACAGCTTTTTGGTAAAGCCCATCATTCTACTGTTTTCAGAAAAAGAAATAAGGCCTTTAAAGAA
This sequence comes from Aquarana catesbeiana, assembly GCF_042186555.1. Classification (NCBI taxonomy): domain Eukaryota; kingdom Metazoa; phylum Chordata; class Amphibia; order Anura; family Ranidae; genus Aquarana; species Aquarana catesbeiana. The sequence continues at coordinate 571,432,880 of NC_133326.1, forward strand.
AAGAATACAGTTCCTACCAGTGGCGGCTGGTGTTTTTCTTTTGAGGGGGTGGCAAATGATCCACCCACTGGGTCACAGGGGCCACGGGCGGAACCCCTCCTCTGGTCAGTCAGTCAGTAGTCGGGGGGGCCCGCACTTATCTCATCTCGCGGCACCTCTCCGGGCGGCGTCAGCTTCCCTCCGGGTGCTTTCTCGCTTCCCCTGCATCTCCTCCCTCCTCCTCCTTCTGGCGGCCAAACCGATCGAATCTCCTTTCGGCCAATCGGGTCATGGGTCTTCCGATCCGCTTCCTGATTGGCTGGGTGAGAATCAGTGTTACAATAGCAAATGTTCATTCACTATTGTCATAAAACTGGGTGGGCTTCAGGAACAGTGCTCTGCGCCCACCCTTTTTTGAAGCCAATTAGAGCTTCTGGTTCTAATCATGTGCTTAAAAAAAAAACCCTGATTGGAATACATGCATCCAGCACCCTGCATGTAGATCAGGGGGCCGGACGGATGGATTGGGGGCGGCGCCCTTGCACTCCTAATGGACAGGCTGCCACTGGTTCCTACAGTCACACATGGTGGAGGTTCATTGATGTTTTGGGGTTGCTTTGCTGTTTCAGGCACTGGATGTCTTGACAGTGTGCATGACATTATGAAATCTGAAGACTACCAAAGAATTCTGGGGTGCAATATAGGGCTCAGTGTCAGAAAGTTAGGTCTCCATCAGAGGTCATGGGTCTCACAGTAGGACAATGACCCAAAGCACAGATCAAAAAGCAACCAGAAATGGTGTAAGTCAAAGCGCTAGAGAGTACTGAACTGGCCAGCAATGAGTTCAGATCTAAATCCCATAGAGCACCTGTCGAGAGATCTCAAAACAGCAGTTGGGAAAAGGAACCCTTCCAATCTGAGACACCTGGAGCACTTGGCGAAAGAAGAGTGGTCCAAAATTCCAGTAGAGGGGTGTGGGAAACTCATTGATGGATACAGGAAGCGATTGATTTCAGTTATTTTTCCAAGGGGTGTGCTACCAAACATTAAATTGATGGTGCCAATAATTTTGAAACAAGAAAGAAATAAACATGAGAATGCCTAAACATTTGTAATTGCAACAATTTTCTGGGCAAACTGGTGCATCATTTGACAGAAATGCAGGGATGCCAATATTTTTGGCCATGACTGTATATATGCATTAGTTTTCTTTTTTCAGTTTTTTTTCTATTTTCCCAGACTGACAATCCTGTTGTTTGCTGTGCCTCCTGTGCTCCTTCATCCAGAGTGGGGCACTCTAATGCCCCGTACACACGGTCGGACATTGATCGGACATTCCGACAACAAAATCCTAAAAAAGTACTTACAGAGTAAGGGAAGTCATCCCAGGTCTCTTAGACTTCCTGTGGCTCTGCATTCTCATTGTCTCTCTGATCTGAAGTCTAATGCCCCATACACACGGTCGGACATTGATCGGACATTCCGACAACAAAATCCATGGATTTTTTCCGACGGATGTTGGCTCAAACTTGTCTTGCATACACACGGTCACACAAAGTTATCGGAAAATCCGATCGTTCTGAACGTGGTGACGTAAAACACGTATGTCGGGACTATAAACGGGGCAGTAGCCAATAGCTTTCGTCTCTTACTTTATTCTGAGCATGCGTGGCACTTTGTGCGTCGGATTTGTGTACACACGATCGGAATTTCCGACAATGGATTTTGTTGTCGGAAAATTTTATAGCAAGCTCTCAAACTTTGTGTGTCGGAAATTCCAATGGAAAACGTGTGATGGAGCCTACACACGGTCGGAATTTCCGACAACAAGGTCCTATGACACATTTTCCGTTGGAAAATCCGACCGTGTGTACAGGGCATAATACAGGAGGTGTGTTACTGGCCAGATCACTAGGGGAAAACAGGGGAATACGTCAGTATTTTGAAGGAGGATATCATTGTTATGGCAGCAGCTAGCTGCCATAACCCCGGTATCCTCTTCTTCAGTGAGCGGTCCGGTTTAAGATAAAAGTGGTCTCTGCAGCAGATTCACCGCAAGATCACTTTTATCGGCGGTGGGAGAGGGGCTTTGCATTTTTTTTGCATTTCAATGTAAATATGAGATCTGAGGTCTTTTTGACCGCAGATCTCACATTTAAGAGGTCCTGTCATGCGTTTTTCTATTACAAGGGATGTTTACATTCCTTGTAATAGGAATAAAAGTGACACATTTTTTTAAAAAACAGTGTAAAAATGTAAAAAAAAGGTAAAATAAATAAGTAACTGTAACTTAAAACATGCAACCTGTAGAATTTTTAAACGTCGCCTATGGAGATTTTTAAGGGTAAAAGTTTGTCGTCATTCCACGAGCAGGCGCAATTTTGAAGCGTGACATGTTGGGTATCAATTTACTCAGCATAACATTATCTTTCACAATATAAAAAAAAAAATTGTGCTATACTTTACTGTTGTCTTATTTTGTTTAATTCAAAAAAGTGTATTTTTTCCAAAAAAGTACGCTTGTAAGACGCAAATATGGTGTGACAGACCGCCATTTTATTCTCTAGGGTGTTAGAAAAAAAATGCATAATGTTTGGGGGTTCTAAGTAATTTTCTAGTAAAAAAAATGTTTTTAACTTGTAAACAACAAATCTCAGAAAGAGGCTCGGTCCGTAAGTGGTTAATAATCCACTAGTTTATATGACATATACCGTGTATTCGTTATCCAGTGTCCAGTCCAGTGTGTATATATTGTTTCCAATCCTCAAAACCTGATGAAAGGGGCAATCTCTGGCTGCTGAAATTAGTTGACCCGTTTATTAAGTTTTCTATTTGAATTGGCACAGGAATACATTTGTATCTAGTATTAACTCATGGCCTATCACTTCAAGCTCTATTGAAAAATATAACTAAATGAAATTTGTTAAATTGGGAAAAAAACAGGAAAATTGTGGAAATCCTTTGGTGTGTAGAAGCAGCCAACCAAAAATCCAGAAACGTAGTTTGAACACCACTATAAGCCTATTGGAGAATAAGATTATTTGCAGGGCTCCAGCGCTACTTTACCATTCCATCAATGTTTTTATTGCTGTTTGTTTTCCCACTGGGGAGATTCATCCTCTCTATTTGTCCTGCTGACCATTATGCCCATAACAGGAACAGAGAGAAAACGAATGGGGACAGTGAAAACTAAGAGGGGGATTTTCTTACTTTGAAGAAATTTCTTCTCACTTTTTGCTAAATCTACAGGAAAAGAAAGGAAGGTAGAATCTCCCCAATGGGACACAGATGACAAAGATCTTTGACAAGTGTTTTAAATACTCGAACCTAAATAAAAATAAAAAAATTTTAAAAAGTGTTTTGGCTTTAGCCACACATTAAACGGGGGATCACCCACACCGCCAAAAAAAAAAAAAAAAATTAAAAGCCAGCAGCTACAAATACTGCAGCTGCTGACTTAATACATGGCCACTTACCTGTCCCAGGGTCCAGCGATGTCGGCAGGGGACGCCGAGAACCCGCTCGGTTCTCGGTAGCTGCCGCCGCCATCCTAGTTGAGGGAATCAGGAAGTGAAGCGTTGCGGCTTCACTTCCTGGTTCCCTACTGCGCATGCGCGAGTCGCGCTGCGCGTCCCAAATGGTCCCCGCTCTCTCCTGGGAGCTGTGTGTTCCCAGGAGACAGCGCGGTGGGGACGGGAAGAGGCGTAGACTCCCATGGGAGTCTATGCCGGAAGTGGGTGCAAATACCTGTCTTAGACAGGTATCTGCACCCCCCTCCCCCCTGAAAGGTGCCAAATGTGACACCGGAGGGGGGAGGGTTCCGAAAAGCGGAAGTTCCATTTTTGTGTGGAACTCCGCTTTAACACCCATTGGGGTTTATTTACTAAAACTGGAGATTGCAAAATCCGGTGCAGCTGTGCGTGGTAGCCAATCAGCTTCCAACTTCAACTTTGACAAAAATCCGGAAGCTGAAAAAAAACAGTCATGTGCAGAGGTTTCTCTTGTCCATGACTGAGCATTTAAATCACAGTAATCAGTAATACATACAAGATGCACAGCTTGTTTCTCAGATCTTTTGTAGAAGTTAAGTTGGCAAAAAAATGCTTACCACCCATTTATCTCTGGCACACCTTTGGTTGCGACCCCCTACTGGTCCATGCCCACAATAAAATCACTAGGTCAGGAGCCTAAAATTGCTACAAAGATTATTGTGCACACAATCACTGCTTGCATTGGCATCAGGGCAATAACATAAACACCACTGTACACCAAACCTCCGGGTCTACCTCTTGGTGGTGCAGAAGAGACTCAGCCCCTCAAAATCCTTTCCTCTGCATTTAGAGAGAAGTTATAGCTGGTCTACTGGTCACAACCTCTTCCATGCTTGTGGACTGCTAGCCAGCCCAGCACTGATATCAGACAGTAGACCACTTACAGCCGGGCAGGAAAGTCACCTAGGAGAACAGGACCTGCCATATGTAGACAGATATGTAGACTGTTCATCAAGTAGCAGCAAAATTACTGTTGAATGGCTGCGTATGTCATTAAAATAATATATACGATAAAAAATAACAATGTAATTTGGAATGAAGAGAGTTGATAAGAGGACCTAATTATCAAAATGGTTGTTGTCTTATGTCAGGGTGACCAAGCTGATTTTTTTTACAGTTTGGAGTAATTGTGGAGGTACTGGGCACTTGGTTTTACATTTTATACGATTTTAGGCTGATGTTTTATATGAGTTTGTTTACTATAAAATCTTTGCTTTACAAATAATTATGTATACAGGGTACCCGTATGACACAGAATTCACTGAGCACTATGGGTTTTCTAAAAAGAAACATCACAGTAGAAGCTGTTTGCCTTCACTGTCTCTCTTACTGAAACCCTTATACAGTACAAGCAATAAGAGGGAGAGAGGAGGACTTTCAAGTTAATATTGTCTCGTTTTAAGATATATTATGAATGGAAGTTTTGTGCAGAATATTTTACTGTGTACTCCCCATGCTAAAAGTATAAATTCTTTATTATTGCTCCAACAACAGCCCTGCTTAATAAAAGTGTTGACTTTTGAGGCATGCTCATTTTAGAGGCATACCTGTGAACTTATTCAAAGTCGGAAAACAAAACAGACTTTTCTGGCTAATAATCTTGTACCATTATAGCCATCAATAAATGCAGAAAGCTTGGCGTTTGAGTGTTACTATTTATTGGCTCACTTTAGTTATTAAAGATGTAAAGATGCAAGTTTTCAGAACCTCATGGGTTCCTTCCTCAGGCATTATTGATATACTGTTTACATGGATATATGTATACAGTATCTCACAAAAGTGACTACACCCCTCACATTTTTGTAAATATTTAATTATATCTTTTCATGTGACAACACTGAAGAAATTACACTTTTGCTACAATGTAAAGTAGTGAGTATACAGCTTGTATAACAGTGTAAATTTGCTGTCCCCTCAAACCGCTAGCAACAAAAGTGAGTACATCCCTAAGTGAAAATGTCTAAATTGGGCCTAAAGTGTCAATATTTTGTGTGGTCACTATTCATTTCCAGCACTGCCTTAACCCTCTTGGGCATGGAGTTTACCAGAGCTTCACAGGTTGCCACTGGAGTCCTCTTCCACTCCTCCATGACATCACGGAGCTGATGGATGTTAGAGACCTTGCACTCCTCCACCTTCCGTTTGAGGATGCCCCACAGATGCTCAATAGGGTTTAGGTCTGGAGACATGCTTGGCCAGTCCGTCACCTTTACCCTCAGGCACTGGTCGTCTTGGAGGTGTGTTTGGGGTCATTATCATTTTGGAATACTGCCCTGTGGCCCAGTCTCTGAAGGGAGGGGATCATGCTCTGCTTCAGTATGTCACAGTACATGTTGGCATTCATGGTTACCTCAATGAACTGTAGCTCCCCAGTACCGGCAGCACTCATGCAGCCCCAGACCATGACACTCCCACCACCATGCTTGACTGTAGGTAAGACACATTTGTCTTTGTACTCCTCACCTGGTTTCCGACACACACGTTTGACACCATCTGAACGAAATAAGTTTATCTTGGTCTCATCAGACCACAGGACATGGTTCCGGTAATCCATGTCCTTAGTCTGCTTGTCTTCTGCAAACTGTTTGCAGGCTTTCTTGTGCATCATCTTTAGAAGAGGCTTCCTTCTGGGATGACAGCCATGCAGACCAATTTGATGCAGTGTGTGGCGTATGGTCTGAGCACTGACAGGCTGACCCCCCACCCCTTCAACCTCTGCAGAAATGCTGGCAGCACTCATACGTCTATTTCCCAAAGACAACCTCTGAATATGATACTGAGCATGTGCACTAAACTTCTTTGGTCAAGGCCTGTTCTGAGTGGAACCTGTCCTGTTAAACCGCTGTATGGTCTTGGCCACCATGCTGCAGCTTACTTTCAGGGTCTTGGCAATCTTCTTATAGCCTAGGCCATCTTTATGTAGAGCAACAATTCTTTTTTCAGATCCTAAGAGAGTTTTTTGCCATGAGGTGCCATGTTGAACTTCCAGTGACCAGTATGAGAGAGTGAGAGCAATAACACCAAATTTAACACACCTGCTCCCCATTCACACCTGAGACCTTGTAACACTAATGAGTCACATGACCCCCGGGGAGGGAAAATGGCTAATTGGGCCCAATTTGGACATTTGGACATTTTCACTTAGGGGTGTACTCACTTTTGTTGCCAGCAGTTTAGACATTAATGGCCGCGTGTTGAGTTATTTTGAGGGGACAGCAAATTTACACTGTTATACAAGCTGTACACTCACTACTTTACATTGTGGCAAAGTATAATTTCTTCAGTGTTGTCACATGAAAAGATGTAATAAGATATTTCAAAAAATGTGAAGCTGTATAGTGCTCTAGTGGGCAACGAGAATGTCATTTGTTAACAGCATGGAGCGGGTACCTCTGCTCCTGAGTCACAGTGCGGCTAGTAGACCATCTGATGGCTAGTACATATGATCAGAAAATCTGTCGAAAAATACCGCTTTCGAATCGATTGTACGATAATCTGATCGCAGCTTTCAAGAGCCGATCAGGACAGTTCATGCAAAATTATCTGAAGGGAAAAACACCAAAATTTTTCTTGTACGACACCAGAATGTATGATATTTGATTAATCAGTCCGAAAAAAATTAGAAGAGCAAGTACACAAATGCTCGGAAACCAAATATTACATTACAATACAATAAAACACATTACATCGTTTCTGTCATATGAGTATTTTCAGTACTTTAGTAACCTCCTAATTTTTGATGTGAAACTAGCATGCAAAAATCGTCCGATATTCTCATTGTGTGTATGGGGCTTAAAGTGATATTAAAGGCTTGTTTTTTTTCTTATATAACAAACATGTCATACTTACCTGCTCTGTGTAATGGTTTTGCACAGAGCAGCCCAGATCCTCCTCTTCTCGGGTCCTCCACTGGCTACCCTCGCCCCTCTCTTTCCTTACCTTCATGCTTAGAATTCATGAAGGTAAAAAACCTTGAGCTTTTACACCCAATTTAAGGACAAACCCTGCCGCTGGCAACATACTAACCCTCCACTGGCAACATACTCTGTGGGCTTTGGATCTGCTGTTGGGCCAACTGCAGTCACTGATTTATGCAAACTGTGTGAATACATTTATGTTTTAAAACATATACATTTGTTAAATTAGGTGCATTAGATCAGTGCACTCGTCTTCTTTTCTTAATTTTCCTATTTGCTCTCTTTTTGTCTGCTAAATAGACCGTTGAAAACATTTTGTTTGAAAAGTGCAAAGAAAACCAAGATAGCTGTTGAACTTGCCAGAAACCTAGTGCTGTCCTGTTCACTCTGCCATCTTATCTCAAACAATGTTCCCAGGAAGTCTGTGAGGACTAGAGAACACCTTCCCCAAGCTATGGAGGAGAGGACTGGGGGAAGTGTTCTGTAGTCCTTACACACTTACTGTCCTAAGGTGAAACAAAGCTCCTAAATATAGTAGAGTTAGTTGACCTTTGTTACCCTAGGACAGGAAGTGTGTTACTGGCAGTAAAATGAAGGAAAATAGGCTGAAAAGAAAAACGAATACAGCCACCACATCTAAGGTCTGGTAAGCGGCAATATATTACATTTTTTACTCTTTGATTCGGATCCGCTTTAATTGTCCAACTCCGCTAATAAGAGTTGCCAAGAATTAGACAGTAGTTTTGTGACCTGAAAAGAACAGCAAAGTATTGGGTAATACATTTCCTGTTGAAGGCTAACAGAGAGCAAATCAATGCAGGATATTTGATTGAGATGGAGGAAATTGGCACGGGTGTGTTTTAATTTCTAATTTACCTACAATCAGCTGCTTCAGATACCCAGCATGTATGCTGGTGAAGGATTGGCTGGGCATGATAAGCTTTGAGAAGGCTGTAGTTTGAATAAGCAGACTGTCATTACTGATTGATTATAATGTGCTTTGCAGAATAATGATGTGATCAAGGCATTGTCTGGATGTGGGCTTTTAATATCATCTCATGTGTAACTGGCCTTGCAGGAAAAAATTTTAAGATAGAAAGGAACTTAGAATATGCAGCCCATGATCCAACCACTGTATGCCCTCGTAGCTCCCATGGAAAACTGGGATATATTTAGGCCCGGAGCTGTATTTACCATAGGGTACTCAGTGATTGACTCAGCATAGTCACATGGAGTGGGTGAAAGTGTCCTCAACTATATGGTCTCTGACTATACACAGGGCTTATTTTTCTTCTGGGTACCAGCAGATCAATGCAGTGGCACTGGCAAGGGAGCAAAATAAAGGTTAGTATATGCTTGGAACACAAAATCTGTTGCTTTGCCCACCATGGTTTCTGGATCTATCTTAACTTGATTGTAACTGCTAGTCTGCCACAACACAAGCCATATATACATCAGGAGAGCAGCAGATTATGCAAGGAAATTTTTGCTTACATGAAGTCCATACTTTTGTGGCCCTCCACCTTTTGCTGGAATAGAGCGTGTAAAGGGTTTCAGTGCTTTATACAACCACAGCCCCAACTCCTGCTTCTATTCTCAGCTGCTACTAGACCATGCCACACTGGATACAATCCCCTTGAGCTGATTTTTTCTGTTAGCCCACCAATGTTTTCTACTCCTCCAGTGTATCTTGTTTGGAGAGATGGGGAACATAAGCTTCCATTGACAACTGATAGGGGTTAATAAAAATACACCAGCACCAGTTGTAATTTTTCTAGACTCAACGGTTGAATAGCCCCTGGGGTTTGTCTAGCTATGGTTTTTTTATATTTCAACACAGCTGTTACTTCCAATAACGTCACAAACAACTTTTATATTTATATTTAGGTCCTCTATGAGTTGGGTCAGACATTTTTTCAGTGAGCGGTCTCCTGAGCAAAGAACACAACATCATAGCAGAAGATATGTAGAAAATATCTATGTCAGTAAGACAAAATATGGCTGTTTGATAAGATCTTAATGCTCCCAATCCCATATGGAAATATGCATCTTAGTGTGATTCAATACATCTTATCAACGTCTGCAACAGATTATTAGGGCTAGGCAGCTATTTTTAGAATGCAACCGCATTCCTTCGCTGGCAATGGTAGTTTCCAACATTTTGTAAATTTTGCCCGCCTAAGAGATTGGGGTTGATTTGCTTGTTGGCTGAAGGATTCATCAATAACTGGGCCCCTTTTTTCACCCAAAAAAAAAAAAAAACCTGAATGCATGACATGGATTTACTGTAGTTGGCCACAGCAGGCACTTTAATAAACCACAGAAAAACAAAAAAAAAATAAACTTACATTTTAACAATAAAGTAACAAGGAAAAGGGTCTTTGGTCCCAGTACTGTATATTTTAAAGTCAATTGTACTCAGCCACACCTCAGCAACATGAGGTCCTTCTTTTGAAAACACCACAAAGTCCCCTAAGCCAAGCACTTCAACCAAAATTCCATAGCATCAGAAAAGCCCCATTTACCAAAATGTCTCACCTGATTTCCAGATGCCAAAGACCTCCCACTCCCTTGGCTGCCATAACAAATTACCTCCCCTAAGACCCAAAGAAAGTTTTTTAGGGTGGGTAAGACAACCTTTCATCCCTAAATCCACCCATGGAAGCATCCCCTGCAGCTTCTATCTACATAATCGAATCTCCATCTAGGAGGTAAGCCTCTCCCACTACACTTCTAAAATGAAACAAGAAAAGCCGCTCCAGGTGAATGAGTCTCTGGTTAATCCCCACACACACTAGTCAGGTGATCTCCCAGCTCGCATGCTGTGTATCATAAGGAAATGATTCTGGATGGCTGCACTTCCAAAAATCTTTTTATTGAAGCTTTATATGACAAGTGGTTGACAGATGGAGCAGGGGACAAAAAGGAAGATGTGTTTCACGCAAATGTTAGCACTACACTTCTTAACCCTGTCCCAGACTCTAATTTTTCCCCCACTTATAAAGTCCCTCTGTTAAGCTCTGCTTACTCTGGGACTAACTATAGAAGTATAAGCTATTCATTTTGCAAAGTTCATGCAAAGTGTATGCATAGACAATTTTTTTTTTTTTGGATTAAGTACAAAAGGTTTAAAACCCGTCAGTTTATTTTTCTGCTGTCTGTTGGATAGATATTCCTTTACCTCCGGCCCTGAAGACACCACTAGAATTGGGATGAGAGCTCTTTAAAATGAGGGGAATTCACTTCCAACACAGCTGTCACATGAACATGTGTCCCCACTGAAAGATTTACCCTTACTTCCTGTTCCGGTGACAACTGTAAAATCTGAGGGTTTTCTTTAGTTTTTGTTTACATTGCATTGGCCACTAGGACAAATATACAGGGCAAACCTACACAGTGGGGACACAGACAGCAATTAAACTTTCACAGGTGCCAAAACGAAATTTCTAGTTATACATATCACATGATTGATTGATTACAGTGAACCAGCTGCATCCTATATACTAAGCTCAGTGAACATTCACTTTGCAAGGTGAAGAGTCTTTGTTAATTTAAATAAATCAACTCCATCTTCTTCCTCTGTGTCACTAGCTTCTAATGACCTGTGGGCTGCCCTTCTGTGGAGAATGATTTTGATGCTCGATATGACTTCCCACATCTGTGGCTAGGCAATGTCCGTGGTTCATAGTGAAATGACTTATGGCATGTTTACAAATAAAGATGCCATCCATAATAAGGATTGTGGCTTGGTGATGTCACTGTATCTCATGAACTAGCAGTTAACTTTACATGAATATCCAGTCTGTGAAATCGTCTAAGTGCAAGCATTTAATAAAATATAAATGTGATTTAAAAAGTTCATTTAAGAGTTCAGGCTTAAATTGCATACTTGGATTCAAAGCAAAAAGTTAATTTCTTCAACAGGCCCGTTCTTGCTTTTAATGTTATGATCAGGTTTTGAAACCACAGAACGTCGTGGAAAAAGACAGTCTTTCAGTCTCACGGATGGTAGAAATAGTAAAAAGCCTTATGTCTGAACCTTCAATTTTTAGCTTGCAAGGTTTCATGACATTATCTACTATGTGCTATACAGACTCCTTTTAATTTAAATTTCAAAGCACATTCACCATCTAATCAGCACAAACGGATTAATTAAAGACTCCACCTTTCTGACCATATTGTATGTTACACCCATATACCTGTATATGGTGTAACATGCAATATGGTCACTGTCTGCAGTCCCTTAACCCAAACCACCCCCTTGCTGAATTCTGGGATTCTTCTACCTGGAGCTCCCTACGTATTTTTTACTATGGTGCAGCTGTTGTGGCTTCGCCCAGGATCCATAAATAAAAAAACCTACAAGTAGTAGGGGGGGGCTTGTAGTTCTTAATGGAGCACAAGTGCAGTGATATCATTGTACTTTTGGTCTATTAATTTTTCCAGCAGTCCTGTAACTGAAGGTCCATACTTTATTACAGACCTGGGCAGGTACCTGAGCATTACACCCGTGATCCACTGATCACAGTTCCAATGCTTCACTGGTTCCAATGCTCAAACCTAACCAATGCCCATTTTCTTTAATCAGTGTGGGTGCATTTATTGTGTTTTTGCAAAAGGTGAAATTAGCCTTTAAACCTGATCTCTCTCTTTTTTTTTCCCATGCAGTGGGGCTGTGCCTGCACTGCACAGGTCAACTGCTCGTTTTGTCTAGGGGTGAGCAGAAAGCTTACAGTATGATCACCCGATCTTTCAATCCTTCGGAAAACGGCATTCCCCACAGTCCGGTGGTGGAATGTTCCTAGTCTATGAAGCCTTCTCTGGGCGTGATGACGTTAGGAACAGTCCACTATTCAAGACCATTGGAGCATAGGGGTGCCGGACCGGTCTTGTGCTGGGAGGAGCGAAGGATTCCGTAAGTATATCTTTGCTCCCCTAGAAAAAAAACAAGCATTTAACTTATGCAGTGTGGGCACAACCCTACTGCATGGGGAAAAAGAAAACATTTTGCCCAGCGTTCAGCTTTAAACTATTTCAAAATTTTGAGCTGTTTGGAGTGTAAAGTAGAACTCCATTTTTTTTTCATTTTTAGTATTTTTAAATCCCTCAAACCTCCCCAATGTTTAAAAAAAAAATCCAAGGTTTATTTACCCTTTCCACACTCTGGCACAGTACCTTGTCCTCCTTGGTCTGGTGTTGGCAGTTCTTCGGAGGAAAAACAACAGTCATATAATTTTGCCATTTTCCTGTGAGCCCAGCCTGTCATTTATACAGCTCCCTAAGGGACGTGTCATCATGCAGGTGGGCTCAGTCCTGGAAGAATGCCTACCCCTGCTGCTGCTAGACAAAGAAGAGGAAGTGCTGGGGACGTCATTGGACAAGCTTGAAAACTGCAGGGACAAGGTATGTATAGGGGTTTTTTTATTTAAAAAATCTGAGTGGGCATACTCGGGTAATTTCTGGAGTCTCAATTTAAGTGATACCCTTTATTGGACAACCTGAATTATTAGAAATGCAAACTTTAGGAGCCTTTCTTAGGTGCTCTACTAAGGTATTACACAGTTTATATACAGGGGCCTCAGGAAGCTCTGAAATTGTACACTCAAAGTGTATGTCTATCATAGGTGTGCGCAGTTTATTGCATTAGGGTATGCACCCCAAAGCTCAAACACGCATGCGTTCGTGCATGTATGTATGTATGTGTAATAGACACACACACACACACTCATATAAATAAATGTAAAAAACATTTTAAAATGTTTTAAAACATGGACATGTTAGTAGGGCAGAGGTTGGTGTCAGTCGTTTTTTATTATTCTTTTATTATTTTTTACAATTTTTTTTTTAGGAGCCCCATTGGGTGGCTTTGGTGAAACATCAGCAGGGGTACTCTGCACCGCACAAGGTGATTAGGGTGTGCCTGGGCACACCCGGCACACCCCCTGTGCACGACTATGATGTCTATCCAAAACATTTGACTAGTTTTGGATAGTGTGAGGAAGGTCAAGAATATGTCAGCATTTTATTGCTTTTTGGCTCTCTTTTAGGAAGATCTCCTCTCAATTCTCGTCTTGCTGTTAATGTTTTTTCCACACAGGAAGTGAGGGTAAATCTCCAAGAGCAAAACAAACAGAAATAAAATGCTTTTCTTTCGTAAAGTAGGGAAAGGCTAGAATCTGTCAGAATTGTATTTCTTTCTATGTCCCTTAGCAGATCTTCCCTCGCTTCCTGTCTGGAAAAAACTGTTTTACCAGGATAGGATTTGAGAGGAGATCTCTCTAATGGAGTGCTGGATAGCAGTAAAAACAGACAGGGAGTTCTAATCCCTCTCCCTACACTATTTAAACTAGAGAAAAGTTCTTCAAGCTTGAATTATACTTTACATTAGCCAATAAAAGGCCTTACTACTATGCCAAACATTGCGCATTAGGCTGCATTCACACCTGAGCATTTTCAGCTCGTAAAAAGGCTTGTAAAATGCTCATCTCAAAAGTTCAAAAATGCCCAACAAGCAAAATCCCATTCATTTAAATGGCCCCTGTTCACATCTGAGCGTTCTGTCGTCTGAATCAAAATGCCTGAAGCTCAAAAAAGTACATGAGCTTCTTTTTGGGCAAATTACAGGCGTTTTTCTGGTTTGTACATTGGTGACCTTTTGGCCTGTACGAAATTGCGGCAAAATCGTGGCAAAAAACGCGGTAAAAATGCCTCAAAACGATACGCTCAGGTGAGAATGTGGCCTTAATCAGTGGCTAACACAAGTCTAATACTCAAATACAAACATTTTGGTTAAAGTCAGAGGTTTTGTTGTATAAACTGGACAAGACACGTGAAGCTACACTACCACAACAAGGCATGTGTGCAAAGTGCAGTTCCTGACTCTAAACTATCTAAACTCCCAGTTTTTAACATATTCATAGCAATGAATACATCAGAGCGGGCTTACATGGTGGCAGCCCCTTTTTCCTTGAAGGCACAGCAAAACACCAGAAGCCCAGGCTTGCTCAAGGCAGGTGAATACCCCCAGAGTGTTGCTGTACCAAATCAAGCAAATAAAAAAAAAATGGAAGCCACACAGGTCAATTTATCACTAACAAAAGGAATGGTATACATGAAAAGGGCAATATACAAAGTAACACAAAAATTTCCCAGTGCATTTTTTTTGGCCCTATGCATATGCAGTCAGTATTGGCATTGCTTTGCATGTTATCATGAACAAAAAACTGCCTCAAAAGCTAAAAACATCTACAGGAATGTGTTTCTCCTTCTCTGATCTATTTTTGTTTAACACATAGGATCTGCAAAAACGTCATATCAACCTAACAATGAGGACAAAATGGACAACGTTTGAGATATGCACAGAGGTAGGTTTTGGCTTTGTACTACTTAACAGGACTGTTTCAAGAGTTGTTATTTCAAATGTATCAATTTATAAAGTTTAAAATTCAATGTGATTTAATGTGATCGGCTGTAATGTACTACCAGTTGCAGAATAGACCAATAAAAATATCTAAATATCTCATCATTTTGCCATGGGTTACTGCACACAGCCGTGGCTCCCAACTCTCCTACGTTGTCTATTTTTTAGGTATGATGTATTGTAGAGTATACGTAAGTGTACTTTTTACCTTTGTACTAAATATTTATTTTCTGTCTTCATAATATTGTTTTTATTATTTTTAAGTGTTAGAAAGTAAAGCCAAGTAGTAATGATAAGTTAACAGTGGGGTAAAGTGATCATTTTTTGCATCCTCTTTATGATGCGTGTGATCAGGGGCATGGCAGGGGTATGTCCTATACCTAAGTATTCTGTGCGAAAAGATGTGCCTTTTTCCTATATCAGAAGGTTGAAAGGTATGCACAAATTTGCTATATTGTTTGTAGCTGATACAGAATGTAGCAGCGGGGCTACTCACCCACCAAACCCATCACTGCTACACTATCCCAATTCTTTCATTTAAATAGAGGATATGCGTCAAAACTGGCCTACTTACTTATAAATCCCTAGTTATCTCAGAAAACTTCTGGTTACCCATTTTTCCACATGCTCCTCTCTGCTCCTTAGAGAAAGGAAAGTTGCAGGTACCCCAAATTGTTTTAAAGCCTTTTGGATCTTGTACATTCCATCATGCAGCACCCACCCTTTGGAAATCACTTCCATCCATCATCTGGGAAGCACCCTCTCTATATGATAGTAGGCTCAAGGCACATTTATTCACCCAGGCTTATCACAACACCTGACAAATATTTCTCTAAAAATAATAATAATAATAATAATAATAATAATAATAATAATGTATTCAACACACCCTGTCAAATTGACTGTGGAGGAATTTGTCCCTATCAGATGGTAGCCTGCGGATGCCTCTCTGCCCAACCAGCTCCTTGTCGCATGTAGGATACTCTGAATGTCAACACATCTGCTGTTTTTTGGGAAAATATTTTAGAAAGTGCACAAAGTTGTCTTTTTTTTTTATTTGATTGTATTTAAAGCCAGAACTTCTGCTCTTGTGACAATTTAAACATTTTGGATTTCCTTTCACTTTCTGTTGTGCAGAGAATGGTCACCAGGACAATTATAAAGGGTAAATCTACCCAGTAGGGTAGACAACTTTAACCCTTCCACAATCTATCCAAAACTAAAAAGTTTAGACTTTACAAATATTTAAATATTTTTATAATTGTGTTATCATTATTATTATTAATAATAATAATAATACATTATTATGATCGTGACATTTTTATATTTAGCATGGCTCTCCACCAGCTGTCAAATAAAGTTGGGAAACTAAAATATAGGTGTACATAAAACTAATTTTATCAAACTTTTCCTATTTACTGCTTAAAAAGTGAAAGCAGACAGAGAAAGTAAAAAAAAAAAAACAGAGGTTAAGCTTCCGTAAACCCAGTACCCTGTGAATGTCTCACTACACGTGCCTAAATTACTTCTTTATTTTGTGATGGCCCTTTGAGAGCAGCTCCCATTGAGATGTGAACAAAGGCCATGACCCTGAGGTCAGAGAGTAACTGAGGAAGTCTGACCTTTCTTTGTTGGCAACTGCTCTGTTTATTTTGCCTAAGTAAAGATCACCAATACATTAACTAAAGAGGATTAAAAAGGTTATACCCCCAGGGATATGATTCAGGCAAGTGGCAAAATCTAGCGGTTAGGATCCTTCATGTTACACCATTTGAAAGGACCTGTTAGTGCAGCAGTGACCCATTTACCAGAGACAAACACAGTCAGGAGTTACAACTTTGAGCGTGGATGCGGAATAAAAAACCCCAAAAGTTTAAAGTTAAAAAGACAGACAAATGCTGGTTTCAGTGAATTTGTGTACACTATGCTAAATCAATCTATGCTCAAATTTTTTAGTCCCAAATTTAGTGAATCATAACTACATGTAGTTTTTTTATTCCATTTTGTAGATAAAAATGAAAGACCGTGAGTCTGACAAACATGGAGCAAAGGGTTAAGCACCTGCCTAGAGCAATCTTCATTTTTATTGGTTTAAGAGAGTTTGGAAAGATAGTTTTTTTGTTTTAATTGTGATCCTCGCATCAGATTGACATTGACAGAGAAATAGACCTATAAAACTGGAATTTTCCTTCCAGCTGCTGATCAGTGAACGTTCTTTTGCATGTCTGTTTATCCATCTTAAAGAGGAACTTTAGTTGAAGTGTATCCACACCTTAAAACAAACATGTAATAAATTGCAGCACATCAAAATCGATAGATACAGCAGATGGATTACTTTTTTTTCCCCAGACTTTTAAACACATTTCTTGTCCTTTGGTGGCTAGGTTCACTCCTCCACTGTATCGATAGAGGAAGCCATGGCTGCCAACCAGGCTGGACTATAGACGTGTCTGCCTTTGCTGATCTCCATTACATGGGGGTGATGGGATTAAGGCCAGGTTCGGTGCATGGCATAGTGTTCAGTGCGGCCCTGTTCACCGATTCAGGTGCGAATCAGGTCTGAATTTTTGCCTGAATTCACACCTGAATAAGAACCAATGATGTACAGGACCTTTTAAAAAGGCGGACCACAGCCACCCCAGAGTTGTGTGAATCGGCTCTATGGAGAGCTGGTCACACTCTCCTGTCATGTGAATTAATCCTCTTGTATTTTATTCTATTGTACATGTATTGTCTCCCTTTTATTTTGTAAAGTGATGTGTAAACTGTTGGCGCTATATAAATCCTGAATAGTAATAATAATAATAATTGGATGTGTGTGAACCCGGCCTAAGAGTTTACACAAGGAAGATAACATTTTTTTGCTTTCACTTTATTTCACAAGAAGGGATAGAATAAGGGATAGGACGCTGTGTTCCTGGCAAAATCAACTGGTATTTTCTGTACTTGCTAAAAATGTTCTTAAAGCAGAGTTCCACCCAAAAGTCAAACTTCTGCTTATCTGTCTCTCCCCCCCCCCTCTGGTGCCACATCCGGCACCTTTTGGGGGGGAGCAGGCAACTGTTTTTGACAGGTACCCCGTCCCCACTTCCATCGGACCTTGCCGCGGCGAGTTACGTCAGAGGTGTGGCCCCCTCCTCCTTCTTCCCCTGTTGTTGGGCCAGTAGGGGAGCACAGCGTACTTCACGCATGCGCAGTAGGAAACCTGACCATGAAGCTGCAAGGCTTCCCTGCCGGGTTCCCTTACCGCAATGGTGGCAGCAGCACCCGGCAGCCTATGGAAACATTGGTTGCGGTGCCGACATCGCTGGACTCCAGGACAGGTAAGTGTGCTAATATTAAAAGTCAGCAGCTACAGTATGTGTAGCTTCTGACTTTTAATTTTTTGAGGGGCAGGGGGAACTCCGCTTTAACCTAAAAAATGAAAACTAATACTGCCACCATATCTAAAGACTGGAGAGCTGCAACGTAATTCATTTTTGTTTTAGAGTTTAGTTATCCTTTAAAATGGAAAACAATATATGATAAGAAATCCAGAGAAGAAACTCTGCATGTTTCCTTTGCTAAAAAACTCTTTCGCTATTTTTTTTTTTTTTTTTAATAATGCCTGTGACACATGCACAGTGCCGTGTACACCCTAGTTTCTAAGATGCAAGGAATGCAGCCAGGTGCTGGGGATAATGTAAAGGGCTTGTTGATACTGCCATGGACAGCTGCCACACACTAAATCGTAGCTGTGTCAGCCACAGTGAGCTGGCGGTAGAAAGGGTGTGATGCGCATTTCAGCGCATCACACAGTTCCATTTTATATATTTTTTTCCCACTTAGTTTATTTTGAAGTGCACAAAAGTGACGCTTCATTCACAACATTGTACAGCAGTGCAATGCAGTGCTGTACAGTGACATGAAATCCTGTCCTGTGCGCTACAATAAAATACAGCTCACTGCAGCGCAGCTTCGGTCTGTGTTGCCGTGTGAATAGGACACATAGAACAATTGTTTTCTGTGTGTCCTAGCAGTGACTGGCTTACACACGATCACACATTCCGACCACAAAATCCATGTTTTTTTTTCTGACGGATGTTGGCTCAAACTTGTCTTGCATACACACGGTCACACAAATCTTGTCGGGAATTCCGAACGTCAAGAACGCGGTGATGTACAAAACGTGCGATGAGCTGAGAAAAATGAAGTTCAATAGCCAGTGCGGCTCTTCTGCTTGATTCCGAGTATGCGTGGAACTTTGTGCGTCAGAATTGTGTACACAGGATCGGAATTTACGACAACGAATTTTGTTGTCGGAAAATTTGAGATCCAGATCTCAAATTTTGTTTGTCGGAAATCCCGCCGAAAAATGTCTGATGGAGCCTACACACGGTCAGAATTTCTGACAACGAGCTCCTGTCGAACATTTCTTGTTGGAAAATCCGACCGCGTGTACGCAGCATTACAGTGAAGAAAAACGGCGGTGAACTGACACTTGGGCACACGCATGGGCAGAAGTTCAGTCAATAGTGGCTGACCAATGGAGAGGAAACCTGGGCATAACAGTGCACAAGAGGAAAAATGGCAGCTAAGTCTGCCACATTAATTGCACACAACATGCATGCATATCTCCTGCACCTACGTAGAAGTATCTCTCAAATTTAGTTGGCATAATTTTGAGTGTTTTTTTTTCTAGAACAATTTTTTTCAGCAGAGAAAACCATTACTGTTTATTGAATAATCTTTTCTATGTTTCATTTAGGCAAAACCATTTTTTTTACCATTTGGATAGAGTGAGGAAGGGTTAGACCTTCTGTCAATTTTTTTCCTACTGGAGAGATTCACCCCACTATCTGTACTGGAGGCCAATGTCACTGAGAAAGAAAGTGAGGAAAAATCCAACATTTTAGGGCTGTCCCCAGAAGGGGAGGGAAAACCTTCCAATGGGCACACTATTTCTGGAGATGATTGTCTTAGAGCAGGGGTCTCAAACTGACGGCCCTCCAGCTGTTGTGAAACTACAAGTCCCATCATGCCTCTGCCTGTGGCAGTCATGCTTGTAACTGTCAGCCTTGCAATGCCTCATGGGACTTGTAGTTTCGCAACAGCTGGAGGGCCGCCAGTTTGAGACTCCTGTCTTAGAGGGTAATTCCCTTCACTTTCAGACATTTCCTCTAACTTTCTGTTGTGTCTCTGGCACAGGAAGTGAATGAAAATGTCCCCAATGGTACACAAAAAATAAACTGGCTGGGGGTTCGTCCTTTATCGACTCTATCGAAAACAAATACATATTTTTAGTAATACATACACTTAAACTGAGGAACTGGTCCCAAGTTTGATGAGAACTCTTTTCTAAATCTGGCCATGCTCTGGTCACCCAAGTATTTATGTTAATGTTGTGGAGCAGGAGAAAGGAGACTCATACAAACACCTCCAGGACTGGCCTACATTACAAAAAACAAAAACAATACACTAAGGTCTTAAAACCTAATTGCTATTTCACTAGAGATTTCTCATCTAGCCATGTCTACGGGTGTCCACTAGATTATCACCCAGTGCAAAGGAAGACAGTTGGATTGGTGGATGACACTCATGCCTCCGCTTGCATTAAGGCAACCCCAGAAACGACACAAGTTCAAATACCTGTCAATGGCAAAATATACCATTTCTTCTGTTCTAAATAAAATGCCCTATTATAGTGTATATGTATGGGCAGCCAATACTTTCTTTGTTTTTACTGTTATCTGGGGCTCCATTTGACAAACGTGCTCCCTTGCTTTTACGGTGACAGGAAGGGATGATTTGCAATTTGGCACAGTTAGCAGACAAATCTGACAGGGGTTCTAATCCTTACCAACTCTACCCAAATGTAAAAAAAAGTTTTTGGCTGGACATCCTTAAAGCTAAGCTCTGGGCACAACAATTTTCATTAAAATATATTCCTAAATATTTACAT
Organism: Aquarana catesbeiana; assembly: GCF_042186555.1. NCBI lineage: Eukaryota > Metazoa > Chordata > Amphibia > Anura > Ranidae > Aquarana > Aquarana catesbeiana. Next base: position 571,453,688 of record NC_133326.1, read on the forward strand.
AGAATTTAAATTATATTTGTGTGTGCACCAAATGCTGTTTGCAAACCCAATTATTACCATAAAAAACTAGCAGTGACATCATCACTGTGCTGTACTGTGCAGAGAGCAGAGCAGTGGGAGGAACCCAGCGGGCCCACCCTCTACAGGCTGCCTGTAGAAAACTACAGGAGGGGGCGGAGACAAGACCAGTTACCCTACACAAAGAGAGAAAGTAGCAGTGACTGGTCTTTCATACAGGAATAATTATTTACCACTTGCAGTTAGGGGAAGCCGCACTTTTTTATGCTGCGGTGGGCTTGAATAAAGATGTCAAGGTGCTTTATTTATTTTTTCTAATCTGTAGCAATCCTTATCCCTAACCTATGTACATTATCTTTTATATTATTGCTATGCTGCCAGCTTTCTGGATATAGTAATGATTAAGGACCAGTTCATACCAGAATGCAGTGCGGGAAAGGCACCCTCCATGCGCATTTCCTATATTGCGTTCAAAACACACTGGGGTTGATTTACTAAAGGCAACTAGACTTTGCACTTTGCAAGGGCAGTTGCACTCTACAAAGTGCAGTTGCTCCTGAGCTTAGTAAATGAGGTAAAGCTTTGCTGACTTCCATTATCCAATCATGTGCAAGCAAAAATGCTGTTTTTTTTTATTTTTCTTGCATGTGATTGGGTATTCTTTGCAAAGTTTCGTCTCATTTACTAAGCTCTGGGGCAACTGCACTTTGAAGAGTGCAAAAGAAAGTACAAAGTGCATAGTGTATTTGCCTTTAGTAAATCAACTCCACTGGCTTTGAGAATCGCTGTGGGTGCCAATGCATTGTTAACGACACCCCAAATGCAGATTATAAGTGCACTGTGTTTGCGGACACCAGATCATATGGTACCGCAGTACCATACAATTTGGTGCGGCGTGTTATTCAACAGTAGTGCATGCACTACTTTTTTGTGTGGTTCCTATGCAATTTGCAGCCCATTCAAATGAAAGGACTGCCAAATCACACTGCAGGGGAATACTCAGGAATCGCACAGGAACGCGGATCATATTGTCATGCAAAACGCCCTTGAAACATAGCAGAACTCCAAGCAGATATAAAAGACACAAATTAATGCAGCTCTGAATTTATAATTAGATCATTAAATATATTATTTTTATATGCAAGCAGTGTAGGTTCCTGAACCGACCTGGCATCAGCCTCTTGCAGTTCCTGTACAGCAAAGCTCAGACTGCGAGAAGGAAAATCAGCACAAGGAACCAATTTACTGCTTAGTGTGCCACTCAGGCTCTCTGGAATGGGGTATGAGACCCAGACAGCTGCCACTGGGAGTGTCGGCACGGAATGGAGCTCGTCCTGGCTCCGACAATCACTTGAGGCAGAGAAAAATCTCCCTACAGCCACACATCCATGCTGTCCCTGGAATGAGTGTATGGTTGGCAACCTCAGCCTGGACCCCGACCAGGCCATGCCCCCAACACGTTTCGCTCTGCCCCGCGGAGCTTAGTCATGAGGATCACAGAGGGGCAGAGTAAAACATGTTGGTGTGTGGCCTTGTTGGGGTCCAGACTAAGGTTGCCACACATAAACTAATTCCAGGGACAGCATGGATGTGCGGCTGTAGGGAGACTTTTCTTTGCCACAAGGAAACAATTGGTTATGCCGCAGTCACTAACTGGCGACATGGTACCTCCCTGTGTCATGGCTATTAAGTGTTTTGAGGAAAAAAATTCTGTCCAGTGTCCTGTGACTACATCACGTCCTGAACCTGAGCCTCTGCAATATCCATTTTCCTAGGCTGCAAATTTTGAAACTGGAAGCAGGAAAGCAAGATTTTAAAACAATTTTATGATACTTTTACAATTTATTTTTTTCAAAGGAAGGCATTTAATGCATGTGCCGGGGTATTGTCTGTATTTTTATATGCGGCCTTGGCATTTTAAAATGTTTGTGAATAAATGAAAGCTAATTCCCTCCATCATTTTTCTTTTTTACTAATAATAGTAATAGAACAAATGTAAAATTGCTCTTTAGCTCTCTAACTCCATTAGCAGCACAGTACAGTTTCCAGCATTGTAAGACTTAAAATAAAGCAGAGTTTGAGGTTCACAAAGCACTGGAAAAATTATTTTATTTCCTATAACAATTGAGACTAATATAATGCTTGTTCAGGCCTGTACAAATTAGAACTGTGTTGACAATATTTTTAAATCATTCTACTGGCGTAATTATACACTGCAAATAAAGATGCAAAACTCAGGATGACATTTTTAAAAAATGTTGTTACTTCATGGAAAATAATTTTAAAATCCAGGTTTGATCTACAAACCGTTATGTAGTGCAGGTAGATACAAATTGATTGGATTGCTTAGGGTGGCCATACACAGCTCATAGTTTGTCTGATTCCTGCTGAAAATTGAGTTAATGGGTGGCCCTGTCTGCACCAGCTGGCTTGACAAATTCTGATTGTATAATCAAAGCAGTTGCGTGGAAATTTTTTGGCCGAACAGTGACAGCATCCAATCAGATGTAGACAATGTTTGGGTATTTAGATAGCTACAGGTGCTGTGACTGTCTCAAAATGTATCTGAATACAATGGCCTGCAGGGAAGATTCATCTACACTGTTTAGCATGGACAGGGGAATTAAGTGATTTTCCTAGTACAACCCGAGGGTCTGAACAAGAGAAATCTTAACGTGTCTGGCTAGCCTTTGGTCAGCCCTCATACTATATATTATATATTTTGATTTTGTCTGTACATCTGGTGTTATTGTAGGGTGTTGGGATTTCAGCACATTTTTGAGAAGTAGGTAGCTACTTGAAGTATTAATTTATTTAAACCTTGATACAGTAAATAAAAATGTAATTATTTTATATGTCCTTTTTGTACTAGATGGTGGCCTTATTCAGAACACCGTGGCTGTCAGAGCTCTCCATTTTTAAAAGTTTTGTGGGTGATTCAGGAAAATAATTTTTTTTTCTTTAATGCCTGACCAGGAATTTGTATTCTTTCCAAACACCCAGTTAGGTTTTGGGAAATTAAAATCCATTCAAACCGCAACTTTTCAAATCCCATTCCATTATAACACAAAAGAACAGAAAAAACAGAATCCACTTAGGTTTATATATTTTGACTGGCCATATACAATCCAATATAAGTAAGCAATGCAAACATTCTAACATTGTTATGTCTATATCCAAATAACTATAACTATAACTATATATATATATATATATATATATATATATATATATATATATATATATATATGAAACATTGTTACCTGCACAACAGTTTGTAGACAACAATAAACACTGTATATTTGTGGGTGACGGCATTATCGGTATTAAAGAATTGCAGGCTGTTCTTTTCAGGGCTGTACAAGCGCCAAAACAAATATCACAAAATACCCAAGAACTCGTACAGAACTCTGTGACCTTCAGACTGCCATTGCTATTTGTCCCAAGCTGCTGTTAAAGAAAGACTGGCCACATTTTCTATGTTTGGTAAACTCCAAAAATAGTTAGTCATGTGAAGGCCAGTGGGACAATTTTTTTAGCTAAACATGCAAAATAAACATAAGACATCGATGAATTAATATTTTCAAATATAACACAAAATAACCAAAACATACAGAAAAATCTTCTAAATAAAACACTGCTGATAAGCTGGAAATATAAGTGTAAAAAAAAAGTTATGGGGGCTATTTATCAATGTTTTCACCCAAGAGTCACACAACTTTTAACCAAGATGTACCATTTTTTCTAACACAGTCTTATGTGGAAAAATGTGTTAATTAGGGGTGGAAGTTGAGTAAATTTTGGGTAAAAAAAATATAAACAGACCCCCTAGCTGAGTGCCTGCAGTGAGCACTGCAGATTTTATACTATAACTGTAAAAAGGATACTCCGACGTCGGCCCAAGTGGTGGAACTATTTTCTGATCTATTGAGTTATTAGTATCCAATTGTGTACTAAAGAAGCCATATGCATGTTGGGGGAAGAGATCAGAAGAGGTATAACATCTTGCTGTAGATAGGTGTGACTGACAAAATAACGGGCAATTATTAATTTCCAATATCTGGGTATATTGCTCAAAATAAAGTTGTAGGATTTTTAATGACACCCCCCACCCCCTCATATAGGTCCCTTCTTAAGGGCTCATGTTTTCCTTTAAATTTAATTCCTTGTGTGATAATTCCATCAATACCAATAAGTGATACACTTGCTAACATGCTGTATATATATAGTAAAAGTTACAATTCTTTTATAAATTGATAAAAAAATTCAAGGCTGATATATTTTAGCAACAGTATACTTTTTTGAAGTGTCAATTATCCTGCCAAATACATCAAGATATAGGACACAGTAATGTAGCTTAAAATGATTCATAAACCAAAATGTTAAAGTGCTAATGCAAGAACTACATTATTCAACTGAATGACTGATCGTTTACTGTAGGTATAAATTATTAAATATATTATAAACATGGTTTCAAATAATACATAAAAAAAAATTAAAATACATATACAAGTTTTAGGAAGAGGTCTCTTGATGAGACATTGAGGCTGATTAAGGAGTTGGCAACTCACTCAATAAAGTAATGATTGATATTAATTATTCCACTATGTGAAAAGCACATTTCTGTTTGTTTCAGTGGCACATAATTGGGTATTCAAAGTGAACACAGCTACAATTCTCAACTCCTCTAGTATGTCAAACCCATAGTGTTGATTATATAATAGAATAATATATTATTTTGGGGTGGATTCTAACACTGATAAATAATATTATATTGATTATAACTATTTCAGACCTATTAGGAGGTTTTGCGTAATAAGCTATTTTTTTTTTTTTTGACCAAATGCACTACAATAGGCTTATTTTTAAAATACAGTTTATTTTCCTGATATAAATGAGACATTTGTGTAAATTGAGCTTATAATTGTAGATGTGAAAAGTGATAATCCTGTAAAAGTATTTGCAGTCATATTTTCCCATAAATTATATATATATATATACCGGTATATATATATATATATATATATATATATATATATATATATATATATATATATATATATATATATATATATATATATATATATTAATTATAACATTAAAAATTGATACGTGTTATTAAATTGCATTGTCTTGTGGCCTAATATGTATTTCCAAGAAATTGAACTGCTGTAAAGAGACATCACTTTGAATTAGACTGTATAAAAATAGTCAGGCTAAAATTGGTGCATTAAATAACCCATGTGGATTCTGAGTGCTTTCCTACTTAAATATACATTATTTAGGATTTGTTAATTTTTATAATAAAAGTTAACAAAAATAAACAATGTGGCTGAATTTACTAAAGGAGCAATACTTGCTCAGTAAATTTTCACTTTGCAAGGGAATTTTCACTTTGCTTAGTGAACAAGGTTAAACTGAGCTGGCTTAAATTTTCTAATCTTCTGCAATCAAAAAACAGTTTTCTCTTAGTTCTGCCTGCACATGATTGGGTACTGTTCGCAAAGTGAACTTTTACCACATTCACTAAGGTAAAAGTGAAAGGTGAAAATTACTTTGTAAAGTAAAAAAACTGTTTCTCCTTTAGTAAATCAGCCACAATATGATGAAAAAAAAAAGTCACACACAAATATTATTCAAAAATTTCCCAAAACATTATATGAACCTGAAAAATAGCTTCCTAAATGTGGTATTTTTAAAATGTTTTAGAATATTTACTTTATTTTGGCAGCTGTCTTAGGCTATTATACCAATTATATAATGTGCAAAATATATAAATATGCAAACTATGAATGAGTGAGCCGAAAAAATGTTCAACAACTTCATACACCTCTGTGCCACAGATAATAATTGTGTCAAGAGAAAACAATAAAAAAATGAAAAATATACATAACGTGAGGGGTGTGAGACCCACATAGAAGATAGCTGCCATTTTCAAAATACACTATATGAAAAACCACCTAAACCAAAATACAAATGTAGGTGAGCAGCGGCGCTCATCTACATTTGTACTTTGGTTTAGATGGTTTGTCATCAAATATAGAAATACTTTACAATTTAATAAATTTAAATATCCAGAAATCAGAATTAAACAGGGAAACACTCTCAAGTGGAAAGATAGCTACAAATTAAATAAAAATAGAAACAAAGATGATCAATAGAAAAATAATCAATTATTACTGAAGGAATAACCACAAAATGATTTTGTATATTGCAGGCAAATGTCAGAATTAACTTCACATTTCACACCAATATTATAAGATGTTATGTCATATACAGAAGTGTAAATCTTTCTACATTCAAAACATACACAGAAAAGCATACCAAAAATCTTATATTTAATAAAAAAATTTTAAAAGTCATTTAGACATATTTTGCCATGGTGCCCTATGTTTTAGACCAATTAAATTGTTATTTATATTTGTTTCTAGGCCATTTTTTTCTATCAATTGGAATACTATATTTTTGGGAGTGGTAAATTATAATTTGCCATTTGTCAATAACTTTCAATGTACACATTTATATAAATGGCAATCTGTTGCATTTTTATATCTACCAGTGATTTATAGATAAGATAACACTGGAATGTTTAATATAGCATGAAGCACAAATAGGGTATATTTTTGTGAGCAAAGATTGTGTTTTATACTATATTAAGAATTCTATTCAGTGTTACTATGTTAATCACCTTGCATTTAACATAGATTAAAAAGAGTTTATTTCAGCACAGGATCAGATTTTTTTTTTTTTTAAATTATTTCCATTTTTAGGGATACCCACAATTTTTATTGTAAAAAACACTAATTTATAGTACAGTAGGCTCAATTCACAAAGCAAAAAGTGGATAGGGATCTTTTTTCTTATGCCATGTGATTGTAATTTTCAGACCTCAGCTGAAAATATCTGTAATTTTTTTAAAATAAGGATCCGTACCTAACTTTGTGAATTGCTTCAAATGAAACTTCTTTTTTTTTGTTCATTTAAGTGATGAAAAGTGATTGAAAAGGCGGTTTTGATTATTTACATTTTGAATGTCTTTTACAATAAATCCAAATGAATAATAATATTCGGATTTTCTTATGACAGCTTTATACGACTAACAAAGTTATTGATGTCCTGACTTGCAAATAAGTTATATTATATTTTATATTATCAGAATTTTCTATACAGCTGAATGCATTATTTCATTCCAATTCAATGCAGTTGAGAATATAAGAATACATGTTTAATAAAATTTATATATATATATATATATATATATATATATCATTTTGACCATTAATATTGACACATAAGTTAGAATATTGAACCATATGTGTTTAACATTGACACACTGACACAGTCGGAATATTAAATTATTAACCGCTGTAACATATAGAAATGCTTTTGTGATGTAATGTAGCAGCTCAGTATGCTATGTGGCCCTTTGATACTGCAAGGGTTAATGTCTACTGCAGCAGTCTTTGAGCAACAAAAGAAAAAAAAAACACAATGTGCATTGCACAGGTTGACAATAAAAGGCAGACAGGAACACAGAGAGCTATGTCTGAGTAGCAATGTTTGGGACACCAGTTTAAGGTTTGGCAGCTATGCTGTAGCAGCACTAGCCCTTGAAAACTTAATCCACAGCCCTTGCACTGTTTTCTCCCACCGCAGCATCCAAACTGTGACTAACTACCTCATTATACATCCCCTGGCACATTCTGAAGCAAACTTATTATACGGGCCATACAAAGCATCTTAACCCATGCAAGTCAACAAGGGAAGGCTGTGCAACTACATGACGCGTTATATTTTTTTCATATTTTTGTAATATTTCTACACTAATGTCTACACACATTTTTGTGTTTGTTTTTTTTTTTGGGTGTGTTCTTTGGGTTTGCTACTTATTTTTTACCATGTATTCTTTATTTATCCTGATTTCCCCTTTATTTATAATATAGGCTCATTTTATCAGTACATTTTCTTTCGTTTTTTTAGAATGTTCAGGGCCTCCTATTCACAAAAAAGTAAAACAAAATTAATCAAGCAACTGGTGTAAAGGCAAACATGTTACCTGTGCTATTAAATTGAGAAATTTTAAGAAAAAAAAAATCTCCTTAACTCGTACGTTGTGAAACCAAGCACAAGGTAGGTTTATCGGATCCTGTCTAAATTGGCCCCAGTATGTATGAATGTGAGTTAGGGACCTTAGATTGTAAGCTCCTTGAGGGTAGGGACTGATGTGAATGTACAATGTATATGTAAAGCGCTGCGTAAATTGACCGTGCTATATAAGTAACTGAAATAAATAAAAATAGATAAAAATCACCAGCCAAAAAATGAAAAACATATATATTTTTTTCACCATATTTTTCACCATATTTTAAACAAAAGCAAGGAAAAAATGAGGAGTGATACAAAGGAAAGAGGTATAAATGCGTGGTAAGCATCGCTAACATGCAAAAACATTACATAAAAATACTTTTAGTCAACTAAAACACAAAAAGGAAAGTAAACTAATTGTATAATACAAGAATTACAACCTCCTTCATATTGTTCAAATGTCTACCTCTCTATTGCAAGAATACACCTCTTAAAAACAAACAATATTTAAAATGTAATTTTATTTGGATGACAAACAATTATCAAATTGGTGAAATTACTGAAAATAATTTACCAATTACAAAAATTACAGCGCAAAGGACAAAGGTGTGTGCATATATAGACAGGTGATATGTGAAGTCAATGAAGTGCCAACGTTTTACATACAGCTAAAACCCGGCACCAGGGTATGTTTATGGGATTAGGGTTGTTCATTCACTGCTATATACTCGTATTGATGCTCTCGGGTGCTCTCAAAAAAGCTTCCTTAATCCCACATAGTCAAGTCTGGCATACACAGGCCTTGAAACAAAAATAAATGCAATTACAGGCATACCCCACTTTTAAGTACACAATGGGGTTTATTTACTAAAGCTGGAAGGTGCAAAATCAGGCTCACTTCTGCATAGAAACCAATGAGCTTCTAACCCCAACTTGTTCAATTAAGCTTTGGTAATAAAACCTGGAAGCTGATTGGTTTATATGCAGAAGTGAGCCTAATTTTGCACTTTCCAGCTTTAGTAAATAAACCCCATTGTGTACTTAAAAGTGGGGTATGCCGTATATACATTTAATGATAATCTCAGAATAGTGGTCTGTATCCCACGTCGGACAACTAATAAAGTTACATGATTGCTTTTCAAGTACTGTCTGTGCCCCATTTGACTCTGATATCTATCTATCTATCTATCTATCTATCTATCTATCTATCTATCTATCTATCTATCTATCTATCTATCTATCTATCTGTCTGTCTATCTATCTATCTATCTATCTATCTATCTATCTATCTATCTATCTATCTATCTATCTATCTATCTATCTATCACAGATATCTTGAAGCACACTGTATTCAGTATAAAATAACACTACTAGCTGTTTAGTTTGATTAAAAATACAACTGCACTAAATGAGAAAAATGCTTAGTTTCCAGCAACCTCAAGTGAATGCTTCCCTCCTAGCATCCTCCTGGAAAAAATGTGCTGAGAACAGCAGTTTTAAAGAGTTTAGGTTTGTTTTAGTGCAAATTACCCCACGCCATCTGTGCCACTCCCTAATCTGCAGAACCCAACACCACTAAATCGACATTTTAAGAACAATATACAGTGAGAAAAAAAAATTCTTTCTTTTTTTTTTTCAACACATACACTATTTTTTCCCAGAATTCAAACAGCTTAAACTACCATATCATGTCACAAAATTCAATAGTGAAAGCCAGGAATGAACTTGGATGTTTACATGTTTGTCAACCAAAGATGTATTGCTTACCACACATGGCATTATATTTTCTGAAACAAATGAGCTATCATATAGTTGTTTTCAATATATCCACAGTGCACAATATAGACACAGGGAAGACATTATTCTGAGTTTACCCTGCTGAGCCTTGCACAAATCATGATGTCCTTTGTAGGCTTATTGAAATATTATTAAAATACATGTAGGATGCACTGCTCATGATATACTTTGCATTTAGATCTCTGGACTGTACAGTTCACCAAACAAGAACAGAAAGCGGGGATGGCTACATACTTCTTGAAAAGTCTTGTGAACCCCCATCCATGGTTGGTCCCAAGTATTTAATGTACCAATAAATGTTTAGAGATGGCTACAAAAGGTAAGAATAAAAAGTCAAAAAAGCTAAATTAAACTGTAAATGTGGTACTTTGGTGCTTCATCACCTATGGCACAAGTCCTGCCATAACAACAAGTTCCAGGACACAGAATATCATTTTTTAAATTCTTTTTAAGGGAAAGACAAAGGCACACAGTCACAGGGGGAGATTTACTAAAACTGGAGCACTGACAATCTAGTGCAGCTGTGCATGGTAGCCAATGAGCTTTTAACTTCACCTTGTTCAATAAAGCATTGATAATAAAGCCTGGAAGCTGATTGGTTTCTATGCACAGTTGGACCAGATTTTGCACTTCCCAGCTCTAGTAAAAAAAAAAAAAAAACAATGTCACAGAGCAGAGTATTTCAGACGTGGCTGAGAGTTCTAACCAACGTGCGTGCATAGCAATACTGCATACTGCATTGACCCATGATCAGAGACAGGGATGAGCCGAACACCCCCCTGTTCGGTTCGCACCAGAACATGCGAACAGGCAAAAAATTTGTTCAAACACGCTAACACCGTTAAAGTTTATTAATGCTTAAAGTGAAACAATAAAAGTGTAATATCCCTTTAAATTTCGTACCTGGGGGGTGTCTATAGTATGCCTGTAAAGGGGCGCATGTTTCCCGTGTTTAGAACAGTCTGACAGCAAAATGACATTTCAAAGGAAAAAAGTCATTTAAAACTACTCGCGGCTATTAATGAATTGCCGGTCCGACAATACACATAAAAGTTCATTGATAAAAACGGCATGGGAATTCCCCACAGGGGAACCCTGAACCAAAATTGAAAAAAAAAAAAATGACGTGGGGGGTCCCCCTAAATTCCATACTAGGCCCTTCAGGTCTGGCATGGATATTACCCGCTTCAAAAGGGCATTTTCACCCCCTTCCTTCCCAGACCAATTTTTTGTTTTCAGCGCTGTCGCATTTTAAACGACAATTGCGTGGTCGTGCGACGTTGTACCCAAACAAACTTGACGTCTTTTTTTCCCCCACAAATAGAGCTTTCTTTTGGTGGTATTTGATCACCTCTGCGGTTTTTATTTTTTGCGCTATAAACAAAAGAAGAGCGACAATTTTGAAAAAAACACAATATTTTTTACTTTTTGCTATAATAAATATCCCAATTTAAAAAAAAAAAAAACACATTTTTTCCTCAGTTTCCTCCGATACGTATTCTTCTACATATTTTTGGTAAAAAAAATCGCAATAAGCGTATATTGATTGGTTTGCGCAAAAGTTATAGCGTCTATAAAATACGGGATAGATTTATGGCATTTTTTTAAAAAAAATATTTATTTATTTTATTTTACTAGTAATAGCGGCGATCGCAGTTTTTTTCCTGACTGCGACATTATGGCGGACACATCTGACACTTTTGACACATTTTTGGGACCATTCACATTTATACAGCGATCAATGCTATAAAATTGCAGTGAAGGGGTTAACCACTAGGGGGTGGGGAGGGGTTAAATGTGTTTCCTAGGGAATGCTTCTAACTGTAGGGGGAGGGGACGCACAAGGGGAGGAGACCGATCAGTGTTCCTCCGTTCTGGGAACACAGATCGCTCTCCTCTGAGCTGACAGGACGTGGATCTCTGTGTTTACGCACAGAGATCCACGGTCCAGCCCGGTTAACGGGCAATCGCGGGTGCCCGGCGGACATCGCGGCCGCCGGGCACACGCACCGGGTCCCAAGCAATGTGGCGGGTGCGCGCGCTCGCCCCCTAGGTGGCCGGGAACCCGAGGCCGTCATATGACGTCCACCCAAGATGGGAGATCCCATCTGTGGACGTCATATTACTATGGCTGGGTAGGGAAGTGGTTAAGGGGAACCCCGGCCAAATTTTTTTTTTAAAAACGGTGTGGGGTCCCCCTCAAAAACCTATACCAGACCCTTCAGGTCTGGTATGGATTTTAAGGAGAACCCCGCGCCAAAATTTTTTTTAAAAATGGCGTGGGGTCCCCCCAAAAATCCATACCAGACCCTTATCCGAGCACACAACCTGGCAGGCCGCAGGAAAAAAGGGGGGGACGAGAGAGCGCACCCCCCTCCTGAACCGTACTAGGCCACATGCCTTCAACATTGGGAGGGTGCTTTGGGGTAGCCCCCCAAAACACCTTGTCCCCATGTTGATGGGGACAAGGGCCTCATCCCCACAACCCTTGCCCGGTGGTCGTGGGGGTCTGCGGGCGGGGGGCTTATCAGAATATGGAAGTCCCCTTTAACAAGGGGACCCCCAGATCCCGGCCCTCCCCCCTGTGTGAAATGGTAAGGGGGTACTACCATTTCACAAAAAAGTGTCAAAAATGTTAAAAATGACATGAGACAGTTTTTGACTGTTCCTTTATTTAAATGCTTCTTTTTTCTTCTATCTTCTATCTTCCTTCAGTTTCTTCTTCCATCTTCTTATTCTTCTGGTTCTTCTGGTACTTCTGGTTCTTCCTCCGGTGTTCTCCTCCGGCATCTTCCTCCGTGGCGCCGGCGTCTTCTTCCCTTCGCCTTCTGGGCCGCTCAGCATCCAGCATGATGGGATGGGAGGCTCCCGCTGTGTGATGCTTCTCCTCTTCTGATGGTTTTAAATAACGTAGGGCGGGGCCACCCGGTGACCCTGCCCCCCTCTGATGCATGGGGACTTCCCTGTGGCATTCCCTGTGACGTCAGAGGGGGCGGGGTCACCGGGTGGCCCCGCCCTCCGTTATTTAAGAACCGTCAGAAGAGGAGAAGCGTCACACAGCGGGAGCCTCCCATCCCATCATGCTGGATGTGGAGCGGCCCAGAAGACGAAGGGAAGAAGACGCCGGCGCAACGGAGGAAGATGTCGGACGAGAACACCAGAGGAAGAACCAGAAGAACCAGAAGAAGATGAAGGAAGAAACCGAAGGAAGATAGAAGATAGAAGAAAGAAGATAGAAGAAAAAAGAAGCATTTAAATAAAGGCATTGTCAAAAACTGTCTCTTGTCATTTTTAACATTTTTGACACTTTTTTTGTGAAATGGTAGGGGTACCCCTTACCATTTCACACAGGGGGGAGGGCCGGGATCTGGGGTTCCCCTTGTTAAAGGGGGCTTCCAGATTCTGATAAGCCCCCCGCCCGCAGACCCCCACAACCACCGGGCAAGGGTTGTGGGGATGAGGCCCTTGTCCCCATCAACAAGGTGTTTTAGGGGGCTACCCCAAAGCACCCTCCCAATGTTAAGGGCATGTGGCCTGGTACGGTTCAGGGGGGGCGCTCTCTCGTCCCCCCCTCTTTTCCTGCGGCCTGTCAGGTTGCGTGCTCGGATAAGGGTCTGGTATGGATTTTTGGGGAGACCCCACGCCATTTTTTTTTTACATTTTGCCGCAGGGTTCCCCTTGAAATCCATACCAGACCTGAAGGGTCTGGTATAGATTTTGAGGGGGACCCCACGCCATTTTTAAAAAAAATTTGGCCGGGGTTCCCCTTAATACCCATACCAGACCTGAAGGGCCTGGTATGGAATTTAGGGGGACCCCCACGTCGTTTTTTTTTAAATTTTGGTTCGGGATTCCCCTGTGGGGAATTCCCATGCTGTTTTTATCAATGAACTTTTATGTGTATTGTCGGACCGGCAATTCATTAATAGCCGCGAGTAGTTTTAAATGACTTTTTTTCCTTTGAAATGTCATTTTGCTGTCAGACTGTTCTAAACACGGGAAACATGCGCCCCTTTACAGGCATACTAAAGACACCCCCCAGGTACGAAATTTAAAGGGATATTACACTTTTATTGTTTTACTTTAAGCATTATTAAAATCACTGCTCCTGAAAAAACGTCCGTTTTTAAAACTTTTTTGCATTGATCCATGTCCCCTGGGGCAGGACCCGGGTCCCCAAACACTTTTTATGACAATAACTTGCATATAAGCCTTTAAAATTAGCATTTTTGTTTTCTCCCATAGACTTTTAAAGGGTGTTCCGCGGCTTTCGAATTTGCCGCGAGCAATGCCAACACAGGTTGGATGTTTGCGGAAAAATTTTGCAGGAGTCTGGTAACATCGTGAGAGGATCTCGTATCCTTGTTCCTGAAATTCAGTATATAGTGTTAACCATTCCCAATCCATTATACTCAATAAATAAACCCTGACCTTTTGGCTTCAACTTAGGGCTGTCCTACAAAAACAGAAACAGTTGGGAATGTATGACAAAAAACTTTTCCTTCCAAATGGACTTTGTGAAAGTGTATATTTCAAATACTTTCTAATCAACATCTTTTACTTCCAGAGTTGTTGAATAAAGGTCGAAGAACAGAAAATAAAAAATGATCAAGAAATATGTTAGCATTATTCATTAAAGTAGAACTAAAGGCAAAACCTTTTTTTTATTTTTTCATTATTTCATTATTCATTTCATTATCAAGTTTTTTTTTTTGCCATCTGTGTCCCATAGGGAGAAATCCCTTCCAAGTGTGCGAATCCACATTGTCACCAGGGTCACCAGATCTAGTGTCCACATTGGAAGATTTCCTATCTCTAAGCCTTGGTTCACACTGGAAACAGCTGCGGATCGCACAGGAGTGCTGTGCGTCCCTGTTCCCCATTTTAGAGACAAATCAGGGCCAAATCTATGCCTGAATTCGGCCCTGAAACGGAGCCAAAGACGCACAGCGTTTCTGTGCAATGCGCTCCGCAACCGCAATGGAGATATGTAAACCGGCTCCATAGGAAGCCAGTCACATTCTCCTGCTATGCGAATTGGATGCGGGGAAACCCGCACCCAATTCGCATAGGTGTGAATCCAGCCTTACTGTTCTGGGACAACCCAAAATTTGTGATTTTTCCTACTTCCACTTTCAATGTTGCAGTCCCACTAAAAATCGATGAACGCGCCATTACCAGTAAAAACAATAAAAAAAAAGAAAAGTCCATAAATCTATCCCATAGTTTGTAGACGCTATAACTTTTGCGCAAACCAATCAATATAGGCTTATTGGGATTTTTCTTACCAAAAATATGTAGAAGAATACACGTTGGCCTAAACTGAACTGATGAAGACATATATATTTTTGGGGGATATATATTATAGCAGGAAGTAAAAAATATTGTTTTTTTTTTCAAAATTGTCGGCCTTTTTTTGTTTATAGCGCAAAAAACAAAAACTGCAGAGGTGGTCAAATACCACCAAAAGAAAGCACTATTTGTGGGAGAAAAAGGACATCACATTTATTTGGATACATCGGTGCACGCCCACGCAATTGTCAGTTAAACTAACGCAGTGTCGTATCGCAAAAAATGGCCTGGTCATTAAGGGGGTAAATCCTTGCAGGGCTGAAGTGGTTAACATAAAAAATAAAATGATGCAGTCTGTGGTCCTCCAACAGTTCTGAAAGTACAAATCCAAAATTTGGACCAATAAAGCATGCTAGGGCTTATAGATGTTCACAGGCTACCTTACCATATCTGAAAAACCTGTGTCAGAGAAGGAGCTAGATGAATGTCTATGGCAGGGGTGCCCAACCAGTGGCCCACAGAGCCCTCTGATGTGGCCCGCGACCTCCTGCTCTGGGATGGTGGGTCAGGAAGCACAGATCGCAGGTTGCCAGCCCTCTATCCAAGAGCATCAGTTTCTGTATAGCGCCAGCTCATGTCACAGGCGGAGTGATACCAAATGCACTCTGCTCTTTGACAGCAACTGCCGGCAATACCTGAGTGAAATACTGTTATTAAAGGTAAGTTTATTACTAAAATCACAATGTGTATATATATATATGGACATATCTGTTCTGCATTGGTTACTGGGCTGCTTTTAAACTGGTCTGCAAGTGCAGCGCAGTGCACATGCGGGTTACATGCACTGAGCCACAGACTTCTGTTATTACCTGCGGGTTTGGGGTGCTTTCAGAACGTGCACCACACTTGCAGGATATAATAGAAGTCTATGGCAAAGTTCAGCTAACCCACTGGAAAGCCACAGGTGCACTGCCTTGCTCCTGCAGTTTGGGTAAACCGCAGCGCATCAGTGTGAAAGCAGCCTCAGGTCCCTTTCTCACTATCAGTCCGACCCAATTGTATCCTCCATTCACGTCTATGGAGCAGCAGACGTAAACTGACTTGTGCGATCCGCTAACATAAACAGGAGAGGATCCGTCCCCTTCCATCTGGGTGGATCGAAATGGAGGGCCCATAGAGTAGAGTGGGCCGTGTCCATGTCCGCTCTGCATATACAGAGTGGACATGGACCTGTCATCCGCCCGCTCCACCCATTGTGGCCTGCGACCGGTTACCAAGTTGCCCTTGCTCTTCAAAAGATTGGGCACCCCTGGTCTACGGAGAAGAGGTGGGGAAGATGACAAGCACTCCCTTTGTATTTATTCAGTTAGTACTGTATGTATGTCAGGGAAAAGTGACAGGTTTTCTTGTTAGGGCAACCACACCCACTAACCACAAAATTGATACACCCCCTCATGGTGTCCCCAATGACTGTATATTTGTCTGTCAGAGCCAGGGGTCTATTTCTTCTGGAAACTCCATGTTGCCTCTTAAGTGTTTGGGCCTGGTGGTCCATATTTCTACAGTGTTTGCGTAATAACATGTAAGTGCTTCTCTATGCATCAGTACTGTAAGCCCAAGCTGGCATGATGACATGTCCCCAGGGGGGGTCCTTAAAGCTAGGGACTAACAGCAAGTGGGTTGTGGAAATTGGGCATCATTAAACCAGTTGGGAAGTAAGACAACTCCCATGTTTGCATTTCAACTGTGTATTTAGCTGCTTACTTGGAGTTTCTTCTTTACAGTGCCACCATTGTTCCAGTGTTGCAGAGTACTATGCACACCTGTTGGTGCATGTGTTGGTGCACACCTCCATGTATTCCATATTGCTGTGTTTCCCAAGTAATAAAAAATGACACATCTGTGATCTCAATGACAATGGTTAGATGAATTGTATGAAATATCTGCACCTGTCCAACATGCTGGGCAGCCAATAAACCACATGGCCTTCATTGTCATTTTTGAATAATTAAATGATTTATTTGCATGGGTGATTACTCTAGGTCTGCTCTGGTATTGTTCACACAAAAAGGTGTGATGACAAATAGCAACAAACTGGTCAGGGGTAGGCAACCTTTTGAGCACAGTGTGCCAAAGAATGTCTTCAAAGAAATTGTGCGTGCCGATTTTATAACAAAAAAATGTCAACTTCACATTCTCAATCACGAAAAGGATTTTTTATAAAGTAAATGCTGTAAACTACTTTAGTAAGAAATTAACATCCTGCACTCTCACGCCTCAGATCAGCCCCAATTCCTGCAACTCCACACCTCAGATGAGCCCCAATTCATGCACCTTCACATCTCACCACTGTTTTATCACTGTACCCGCCTGCTCATCTGCCCCACCACTGTACATCTGCCCCACCTCTGTACCCCCCTGCTCATCTGCTCCACCACTGTAACCCCCTGCTCATCTGCCCCCCCTCTGTACCCCCCTGCTCATCTGCTCCACCATTGTACCCCCCTGCTCATGTGCCCCACCACTGTACTGCCCTGCTCATCTGCCCCACCTCTGTACCCCCCTGCTCATCTGCTCCACCATTGTAACCCCCTGTACATCTGCCCCACCACTGTAACCCCCTGTACATCTGCCCGCCACTGTACCACCCTGCGCATCTGCCACACCAGTGTACCCCCTTTCTCATCTGCCCCATCACTGTACTACCCTGCTCATCTGCCCCACATCTGTACCCCCCTGCTCATCTGTTCCACCACTGTAACCCCCTGTACATCTGCCCCACCCTGCTCTTCTGTCCCACCACTGTAAACTCCTGCTCATCTGCTCCACCATTGTAACCCGCTGCTCATCTGCCCCACCACTGTAACCCCCTGAACATCTGCCCCGCCATTGTAACCCCCTGTACATCTGCCCCGCCACTGTACCACACTGCTCATCTGCCACACCAATGTACCCCCTTTCTCATCTGCCCCACCACTGTAACCCCCTGCACATCTGCTCCACCACTGTTCTACCCTGCACATCTGCCCCACCTCTGTACCCCCCTGCTCATCTGTCCCACCACTGTAACCCCCTGTACATCTGCCCCACCCTGCTCTTCTGTCCCACCACTGTACCACCCTACTCATCTGTCTGCCACACCAATGTAGCCCCTTTCTCATCTGCCTCACCACTGTAACCCCCTGCACATCTGCCCCACCTCTGTACCCCCCTGCTCATCTTTCCCACCACTGTACCTCCATGCACATCTGCTCCACCACTGAACCATCTTCTCATCTGTCCTAACACTGAACTTATCTGCTCATTTGCCCCACCACTGTAACCCCCTTTCTCATCTACCCCACAACTGTAACTCCTGCACATCTGTCCCACCTCAGTTCCCCCTTCTCTTCTGCCCCACCACTGTTACCCCCTGCTCATGTGTTCAACCGATGTACCGCCTTTCTCCTCTGCACCCCTCTGCACATCCACCCCACCTCTGTACCCCTGATCCTCTGCCCCACCGCTGTAACCCCCTGCTCATCTGTCCCACCAATGTACCTCCTTTCTTCTCTGCCCCAACACTGAACCCCCACTGCTCATCTTTCCCACCACTGTAACCCCCTTCTCATCTGGCCCAACACTGATCACCCCTGCTCATCTGCCCATCAATGTACCCCCCCTGCTTTTCTGTCCCACCACTGAACCCCCTTCTCATTCCTCCCACCACTGTACCTCCTGCACATCTACCCCACCACTGTACCCCCTTGCTATTCTGTTCCACCACTGTAACCCCCCCTACTCATCTGCCCCACCACTGTACCTCCCTACACATCTGCTCCACCGCCGATACCCCATGCTCTTCTGTCTCACTACTGAATCACCTTCTCATCTGTCCTAACACTGAACCCATCTACTGCACCACTGTAACCTGCTTTCTCATCTGCCCCACCAATGTACCTCCTGCACATCTGTCTCATCTCTGTACCCCCATGCTCTCCCGCCCCACCTCTGTTCCCCCTGCTCTCCTGCCCCACCACTGTAACCCCCTGCTCATCTACCACACCAATACACCTCCTTTCACATGTGCCCCACTGCTCTACCCCCTGCTTATCTGGCCCAACACTGAACCCCCCTGCCCATCTGACCCATCACTGTACCCCCCTGTTCTTCTGTCCCACTGCTGAACCCCCTTCTCATCTCTTCCACCACTGTACCTCCCTGCACATCTGCCCCACCAATGTACCCTCCTGCTCTTCTGTTCCACCTCTGAACCCCTCCTGCTCATTTTCCCACCGCTGTACCTCCTGCTCATGTACCCTCTTCTCATCTATGATATGCGTGATATGCAGAGTGGTGAAAGGAAGCAGAAATGAGACCAATCCACCTGTCCTGGCACACTTATCCTGCTGATCTACCTCTCGCATCCAGCCCTCGTGCTTGTATGTGATGTATGTGATGTCACATACAAGCATATGGAATGGATGCGCAATGATGAGCTCAGGTCAGGGGCATTTTCTGAAAGCAGTGGGCCTGTGTGCAGGATCATAAGTTGGGCCCCAGCAGCTGAGAAAAAGTGGTTGGGTGTGATTTTCATTGCGCTGAATACTGGCTGTGGCTTAAAGAGACACAGAGTGCCGGGGTTCAGTAGTAAGTGACGCAAAGGTTCAGGAATAATTTTAAATAAAGTTCCCAGAAGCTTAACAGTAATTCCACAAACTGTCACCTTATTGTGGTTTTCTCAATTACAGTGAAATCCCTTCTTTCTGAGATTGGTAGTGGAAACCAAGTGAGTCATCTTTCTCCAGATGGTGGACGGGGCTAGCAGGACTGTGATTGGCTTTAGCAGTGGCCAAGACAGTCCTCCTCCTCCTGGAAACAGGGACCGCCCCCCCCAGCAGAACTGCACCCAATCTCTTCCCCATCACAAAATCTGACGATCGCAGCTACAGCAAAGTTAGAGAACCAAACAATGTTTCCCATCTATTACAATGTGTGGGGGCACGGTGCCTCCCCCTCAGTGCAGGTGCGGAGTGGGGAATTCTGAAATTTAAATGCAATAGTTTCTCACTGACACTTCCCTGCACTGCTCTGCTGATGGAGAGGGAGTTGAGTGCCGGCAAAATAGGCTTTGCGTGCCACTTGTGGCACCAGTGTCGGGGGTTGCCTACCCCTGAAATAGGATATTCACTTATAAGTCTGCCTTTATAAAGTCTAAAGCAAGTTACAATAATTGATCTGTTGTCAGATATAATTTTTAAAAACAACCTCGCTGTTTACAGACTTACCTATTTTTCCTGTTATAGCAGTTGTTCTGGGTATATACACCAATCAGCCATAACTTGAGTTTGACAAGGGCCAAATTGTAATGGCTAGACGACTAGGTCAGAGCAACTCCAAAACTGCAGCTCTTGTGGGATGTTCCTGGTCTGCAGTGGTCAGGAACTACCAAAAGTTATCCAGGGAAGGCTAAACGGTGAACCGATGCAATGGTTGTGGGCGACCAGGGTTTACTGATGCATGTGGGCAAGGCTGGCCTGTGTAGTCAGATCCAACAGAGGAGCTACTGTAGTTCAAATTGCTGAAAAAGTTAATGCTGGTTCCAATAGAAAGGCATCAGTACTGGACCACGGAGCAATGGCAGAAAGTCGCCTGGTCTTATAAATTCAAGAATGGTTTTAGGAATACAACTAGTTCAAGGAGTTGACTTGGCCTCCAAATTCTCCAGATCTCAATCCAATTTAGCATCTGTGAGATGTGCTGGAAAAACAAGTCTGATCCATGAAGTCCCCACTTCACAACTTACAGGACTGAAAGGACCTGCTACAGAGAACTTGTTGTCAGATACCACAGTGCACTGTCAGATGTCTAGTGGAGCTCATGCCTTGATGGGTTAGGGTGGTCATAATCAGTAGGGGCTGGTGCTCAACAGTTTTGGGGGGGCACAAACGAACTGAAAAATTCTGAAACAAACAAATGCAGCCTCACTGTGCCATCATATGCAGCCAACTGTGCCCATCATATGCAGCCACTGTGCCCATCATATGCAGCCAACTGTGCCCATCATACACAGCCAACTGTGCCCATCATACGCAGCCAACTGTGCCCATCATATGCAGCCACTGTGCCCATCATATACGGCCAACTGTGCCCATCATATACAGCCAACTGTGCCCATCATATGCAGCCACTGTGCTCATCATATACAGTCACTGTGCCCATAATATGCAGCCAACTGTGCCCATCATATGCAGCCAACTGTGCCCATCATATACAGTCACTGTGCCCATAATATGCAGCCAACTGTGCCCATCATATGCAGCCGCTGTGCCCAACACATACAGCCAACTGTGCCCATCAGATACAGCAAACTGTGCCCATCATATACAGCCACTGTTCCCATCATATGCAGCCAACTGTGCCCATCGTATGCAGCCACTGTGCACATCATATACAGCCAACTGTGCCCATCATATACAGGCAACTGTTCCCATCATATGCAGCCAGCTGTGCCCATCATATACAGCCACTGTGCCCATCATATACAGCCACTGTGCCCATCATATACAGCCAACTGTGCCCATCATATGCAGCCAACTGTGACTCCCGCCCACCCGCCCGCTCACTGTCTGCCCGGCACTTACCCCATTGTGGTGGTGGGTCAGGCAGCGGGTGACGGCGGCAAGCTGTGGGATGGGTAGCGCGGGTCAGGCGGCGGCTACTGTGTCCTCCGTGCATCTCTTCTTGCCTTCTGCTAGGCGGCCAATGGGATCGCTTGTGCCTTCAGCCAATAAGGTGATGGGTATTATTCCCGCACCTCCTGACTGGCTGAGAGGTTCAGTGTTAGAAAAGCTTAATATTAATTCGCTTTTCTAACACACCTGGGTGGACTGCGAGCGCAATGCTTTGTGCTCCAAGTTCACCTTTTTTGAAGCCTTATTAGAGCCTATGGCTCTAATCAGGTGCTTCAAAAAAACACCCCCGCCATGCTATGCGTGAATCTATCCATGATACAGATAGGGGGGTGGCTGGAGAAAGGGGGCAGTGCCCATGCGCCCTTAATGGACGCACCGCCACTCGTCATAATGTTAAATAAGACTGTGCCAGAATTAGACTCAGGGTACCATAATTAGTCCCTGTACACTCTGTAATGTGACTGGTTAGACATGCCCACTCTTTAACCTGCAGTGTGAGAGCAAAAAAGGGTATTTTAGGGCATTTCCAACAAAAATCAGTCAAAGATCATGACATGCATGGGCTTTAAATGTAATAATCCATCCTAATAAGACCCCTACACGCAATTTCAACTTTCTTGCAGAGTGCCACCAGAGCCCTGAAACCCATGGACCTTTATAATGCAATATTAACTTCAGATAGGAAATTGTCACTTTGGCCTGCCCTTCTGTTGCCTCACAACTAGCTTATTTGCACTTGAGGTTTGCTGTAAAGGAGAACTCCAAGCAGAATAAAATCATCTTTGAGCTCACCTAATCTCAAGTTTTGTGCACTTGCTGTCACTATTTTTGTTCTTGAACTACAGCAGCATCTGAGCTGAATGTTCTTTAGTTCCTTCATGGTGCTCTCAATGCTCTGCAGATGGACCATTCCTCGGTATCCTCTCTTGGATTGGAGAGCTATGGTCCCTGCACTGGTCGTGATGACATCAGAGGACCTTCAACCACCAGAGCATAGAGAAGAACAGATTGCTTGGACCAGTATAGTAGCGCAGAGGAGACAGCAGAGCAGAGAATCAGGTAAGGAAATCAGCTTTCCCCAACTAAACAGAGGTTAATACGTGGCATAATGTGCGTTAATGCACGTGTATTAATGCAGCGCAGAAATGTAAATGGTTCCTAAAAGTGCAAGCAAATACAAAGTTATGGATAGTATATGGAAAAGTTAAAAACTCACGTAAGGTTTTTGTTGATTTGCGTGTGGCCACCAGGAAGATGCATCTTCCCTATCAGTCCCAGCCTATACTGTCTTTTGAACAAAATGTGATGGGAAGTCCAAAATTTTACAATTGTCACAGGGATAAGAAAATATAAATTGAGGGAATTGTTCCAATGGGAACACCTGTTCTAATGACAACTTACTTTGAAGCTATTTTCTCTCACTTCCTGTTGTGTCACTGGGACAAGAAGTAAAGGAAAATGTCCTAAATGGGTTTTATCAGTGGAAAGACCCAGTATATATGCTTACTCTTCTCCGCCTCTTCTCCTTTTACTCTGGTAGTAGCTGTGGCTGCTGATATAAAAAAACTGCATAGGGGCATGACTGGTCAGATAGCATACCTTCATGCCACTACACAACACAGAGGAAGCAGATAAAAGAAAGATAACACCTAATGATGCCACAGCAGATAGTGTCTATCATTGGTCAAAACACAAAATGCATGAAGCATGAAAGTGAATCATAAATTCACAAAAATTTGCTACAAAATTGTACTGGAAAATGCTTGATTATGCAGAAGCACTAGTGTGGACCAAGCCTTACAGATACTAAAAAAAAACCCTACAGGCTTCTTAACCATTCCCAATCAATCCAAAATCTAAAAAATATTTTTTGGCTTTACATATAGTTTAAAGTGGTTGTAAATCCTTACATATACCCAATGAAGTGACTATCCTCAGATGATACACGGCAATGAAACAAATCCTACTACATAGGTAGTACCTGTTTACCTGCAGTCTTCTCTACATCCTTTCAAGGTCCAGAATTTATAAAGCTTGTCTGAGTTGTTAGAAAAAAGGGGACGGAGAGCTTAAGATACACTCTGAGAGCTGATTGGAGGGAAGGGACACGCCCCCTTCACACAGCTCACAGGAGCAGAGCTAAGGCTGTCAATCAGCTGGTGATCCCTCCCCTGTGACCTGTGAATGAAGCAGCAGACAGAAATGGCACCTACAGTAGTACTCTTAACTGAGACAAGTGCATACTATAGAGGGATATACTTTGTTCCTATTTCATGTCTGAGGTTTGCAACCACTTTAATGGTTTTACTGTCAGGCCCCAACATATACAGTGTTCCGTCCACAATGTGGAATAATCTATGATATGTGCGCAATGACTGCATAGCATAAGGGGGACACCTCTTTTCAGGGCAAAGAAATACAGAAAAGAGCCACAGACATGAATGGATGTGCATGGCTGTATTTGATTATATGCCAGTACTCATGTAAACCCTCATATAGTGTACGGGTATGCCAAGGATAGAAAATGTTCTATTCCTGGAATACACTCATATACTAAAGGAATTTTTATGCGTATTGCCGAGTAAAACCGCACATAAAGCCATGTCTACGGGCAGCTATAAGCTGCACCTGGCCTTCCCAGGCAAAGGAAATAAGCTGAGATGTAGGTCCAGGGGCTCAGGCCACCCATGCCAGCTCTTATCCTTCAAGAATTATTTTTTTTAGTGATACAATTAAATAACAGTGTTTTATATCTTTATTTTTTCAGGTCATTAATGCAGAGTTCCGTATGTGGTAAGTTTGTGGTGTACACCGGACAAGACTGGAGAGCCTTGCTGGTGTTTCTAGGCCATGTGGAGGTTGATGCTAGCAGTGCAAGCCCAGAATCGCTCAGAAGAATCTATATTCATATTCGTATAATGTCTGCACCTTGCCATGACTAATATTTAACCTCTCCAGTGCAAGCTGCCATGTGCAGGACTGCCAGAAAACGTCACACACGAGAAAATCAGGCCAGCCTGGTCTGGGAAATTAGATCTTAAACAAAATAAATCTTAAAAAAGATGTCTGCAAATTTCATGGACAATCAATTTTACAGGGTATTTATTTATAGAAATTATAATCTTGATAAAGGTTGTCTTGAATGGTACAAATATTTGATTGCACCATATTTAATGAAGACCTACAATTTATCTTCAGCCCAAACATTTTTTTTTTTGATAGAGTGGGGAAAGAGAACCCCATTGGGGGATTTCCATCACTTCCTGTGTGGTCAATTGGATAGGAAGTGGGAAGTCTCCCCAACGCTGATAAAAGTAAATGACCTTTATTTATTGTGCATCATGGGACACAGAGCAGCCTTTTGTTTCTTTTTCAAATGGTTATGCACCACCTAATGGACACTGGCAAAAAGACAGCAAGTGATCTCCTAAATAAGCCCTCCAAAACAGGAAGAACCTCATTTTTTTTGCCAGTGTCTGAAGGTGATGGTCACTGCTGTGCAGATCTCTGCAGAATGTTACTAGATTCCAACAGGGATCAGGAGATTGGTATTATCCGGATTCATTGCTACAGCAAATTTGCTCAGAAGAATGGTACCTGGACCTCTCATTGGTTTAAGATGACAAGGCACAGGGTTTGCCTGTAATGTACAGTTGTGCTCATAAGTTTGCATACCCTGGCAGAATTTATGATTTTTTGGCCATTTTTGAGAGAATATGAATGATAACACAAAAACTTTTCCTTCAGTCATGGTTAGTGTTTGGCTGAAGCCATTTATTATCAATCAACTGTGTTTACTCTTTTTAAATCATAATCACAACAGAAACTGATCAAAAGTTTACATACCCCGGTTCTTAATACTGTGTATTGCCCCCTTTAACATCAATGACAGCTTAAAGTATTTTGTGGTATTTGTGGATGAGGCTCTTTATCTTCTCAGATGGTAAAGCTGCCCATTCCTCTTGGCAAAAGTTCCTGTAAATTCTTGGGCTGTTTTGCATGAACTGTACATTTGAGATCTCCCCAGAGTGGCTCAATGATATTGAGGTCAGGAGAGTGAGATGGCTACTCCAGAACCTTCACTTTATTCTGCTGTAGCATATGACAGGTCGGCTTGGACTTGTGTTTTGGATCATTGTCATGTTGGAATGTCCAAGTACGTTCCATGCGCAGCTTCCTGGCTGATGAATGCAAATGTTCCTCCAGTATTTTTTGATAACATACTGGATTCATCTTGCCATCAATTTGACCAAATTTCCTTTGCATTTGTAGCTTACACTTCCCCAAAACATCAGCGATCCACCTCCGTGTTTCACAGTAGGAATGGTGTACCTTTCATCATAGGCTTGTTGACTCCTCTCCAAATGTAGTGCTTATGGTTTTAGCCAAAAAACGAATTTTTGGTCATATCACTCCAAATGACTTTGTGCCAGAAGGTTTGAGGCTTGTCTCTGTGCTGTTTGGCGTATTGTAAGCTGAATACTTTGTGGCATTTGCGTAGTAATGGCTTTCTTCTGGCGACTCGACCATGCAGCCCATCTTTCTTCAAGTGTCTCCTTATTGTGCATCTTGAAACAGCCACACCACATGTTTTCAGAGAGTCCTGTATTTCACCTGAAGTTATTTGTGGGTTTTTCTTTGCATCCCGAACAATTTTCCTGGCAGTTGTGGCTGACATTTTAGTTGGTCTACCTGACCGTGGTTTGGTTTCAACAGAACCCCTAATTTTTCCACTTCTTGATTAGAGTTTGAACACTGCTGATTGGCATTCTCAATTCCTTGGATATCTTTTTATATCCCTTTCCTGTTTTATATAGTTCAACTACCTTTTCCCGCAGATCCTTTGACAATTCTTTTGTTTTCCCTATGACTCAGAATCCAGAAACGTCAGTGCAGCACTGGATGAAAGATGCAAGGGTCTGTCAGGAGTCCAGAAACTCATTGACCTTATACACACACACACTAATTGCAAGCAAACAGATCACAGATGAGGATGGTTACCTTTAATAGCCATTCAAACCCCTTTGTGTCAACTTGTGTGCATATTATCAGGCCAAAATCACCAGGGTATGTAAACTTTTGATCAGGGTCATTTGGGTAGCTTCTGTTGTGATTATGATTTAAAAAGAGTAAACACAGTTGATTGATAACAAATGGCTTCAGGCAAATACTAAGCATGAGTGAAAGAAAAGTTTTTGTGTTATTATTCATATTTTCTGAAAAATGGCCAAGAAATCATAAATTCGGCCAGGGTATGTAAACTTTTGAGCACAACTGTAACTGCTCAGCGCTGGATCTTGCATCTGCAGTCCCTAGACCAGTGGATGTCTCCTCTAAGGTTGGAGTAAAATATTTTCTCCCCATTTCTTAGAAGATGCTGACAATAGACGTCAGCCCAACAGGTTGGGGAAGAGTTCTGGATCAGTGCAAGTGACTTGGTCTCCACAGGAAAGGTCATTGCCTATCAATATTCTGGAACTGTAAGCAATCTCCTAGTTCTAAAGAAGCAAAGGTGTATAATTAAAAGGCCTATAATACACCACTCAGCGCCAGAGAAAATAGTTACCGTTCCCAAGATACCAAATTGGTAATTCAGAACCAGGGTAAAAAGAACCCAAATCACCCAATTATTTATACAAACAAAGGGATTAAATCCTAACTAAGCAGCCGTTTAAAAAAATAAAACATGCAAAAATAGTATAAAAAACATATAAACAGTCAAAAACAAACTGTGACAGTCATATACTACAAACAGCGCTAATGTTGAGCAATTATATCAGTGTGTGGCCAACTTCACAGCAAAAGTCCTTAGAAGCAGTAATGAATATTGCAGTGGTTCAGAGAGTGTTCATAGGTGATCCTAACGAATGTCACAATGTACACCTTCCACCGGTCAATCCGATTCCACCACGTGAAAACACACTCCCCTCAGGGGGTTAAACTCACCAGAGCTATATAGAAAAAAAGCCTGGAAGGGAAGTAAACCTCTGAGCGATAAACTGCAGTCACCACCATTCCAGGAGATTAACAGATGATAAGGGTTCAGCTAGTTATTCTTTGGTCCCATACAGGGGTTGGGCTTCTCCAGAGCAAGGGTGCCAGGTAGGTCAACCAGAGGGGGTCAGCAGCCTGTGTCTCTGTAGGTCACAGAGCTCACACTGGCTGCACAGCTTGTGAGACACACTCTCTCTTTCTCTCTCACTTCCTTTTTTTCTATATAGCTCTGGTGAGTTAAACCCCCTGAGGGGAGTGTGTTTTCACGTGGTGGAATCGGATTGACCAGTGGAAGGTGCACATGGTGACATGCGTTAGAATCACCTATGAACACTCTCTGAACCACTGTAATATTCATCACTGCTCCTAAGGACTTTTCCTGTGAAGTTGATCTCCTAGTTCTGCTTTGGTCAAATCAATTGCAGGGCCTTCCGGTGAGGGTTCAGTCCAACAATGCTAGGGCCGTGGCATATATCAATCATCAAGGGGGCACCAGAAGTCGAGCAGTCCAGGAAGTGGTGGACCTCATCTTGTCCTGGTCGGAATTTCATGGCCCCATTCTGTTCACAGTTCACATTCCGGAGGTAGAAAATTGGCAGGAGGACTTCCCTAGCAGCTGGCAGTGGTCGCAGGGGTATGGTATCTCCACCTGGAGGTAATCAGGGCATTATGTTGGTTGTGGGGCACAGGAAAAATGTTGTATTTCAACATTATGAACATATCAGTGGACGATCCTTGGTCTCTTCCAGCTCGTCAAGATCTCCTTTCACAAAGTCCGATCCTCCATTTTTCTTTATTGTCGCTGGCTTTGACAACTTGGCTATTGAGGCTAGAATCTTGTGGGAGTGTCTGATGCAATTATCTGGATGTTTTTAAGCACCAGGAAGGCTAGTTCTAGGAAGTTTTACCACAGGGCCTGGAGATCATATGTGGCCTGGTTTGAGACTAGGAAGTTTCATCCTCGCAACTATGTTGTGGGCCATACTTTGGCTTTTCCTTAATCTGGAGCTGATATGCGACTGACCTTGAGTACAATCAATGGTCAGATTTCAGGCTTGGCAGTCTTTTTTTAGAGGCCAATAACTTCTCACTCATATTTTTCCTCTGGTCAGGCTGCTTTTGTCCCCATGGGATCTCAATTTCCTTGTGGTTGTGTTTTTGGATGCTATTACTGTTGCATGGAGACTATCAGAATTGTCAGCTCTTTCTTGCAAAGAGCCATTTCTGGTACTCCACCATGAAAAGGTAGTTCTTCAACCTCTGCCGTAATTTTTGCCAAAGGTAGTTTAGGCCAAGCAGGACGATTTTGCCTTCTTTTTTCCCAGTCCTCAGTCGCCAGGAGACAAGGCCCTCCATATCTTAGGTGTGGCTCGGGCTACCAAGATGTATCTGAAATTGAGTGCCATAGTTAGGCAATTAGATTTGCTTTTTGTCCTTCCTGAAGGACCAAAAAATGGGCAGGTGGCTACTGAGTCAGCCATTTCCTGTTGGATTCATCAGCTTATATTTCAAGCCTATGGTTAGAAAGGAAGGGATACAACATTTCCAGCGATGGCTCCATCTACCAAGGGTGTAGGTGCCTCCTTGGGATGTCTGCCATCAGGTTTCAGTGGCTCAGGTCTGCAAGGCCGCAACCTGGTCTTTCAATGCATACATTTAAAGGATTTTGCTAGGTGGATATAAGAGCTGCTGAGGAGGCAACTTTTTGCTGCAGTGTGTTGGCTGCTATATAGTTCTTTTTGGCCCTTTGCTGGTTGCTGTGTCCCCCTTCCCTCATGGGCATTGCTTTAGGACATCCCTATGAGTAAGGAATAATAGGCTGCTCTGTGTCCTGTGATACGATAAAGAAAAATTGATTTTTGACTTCCCTAAAAAATCCATTTGTTACAGTACACAGAGGTCCCTCCCCTTTATGTTGGGGTGTATGGCTTGCTACAAAACTTACTAAAAAAAGTTACTACCTATATATAGAAGGGGTTATATAGGAGAGGACCTGTCTTTTTGCCAGTGTCTAAACACCTGTAGACAACAAAATAAGCCTGACCATCCATCTTTGTAATATCTTTCTGTAAAGTACATGTATGAGCATTATGGCAGGCTTACCTCCCTCAGTGCCCTCCTTTAGAGATGTGACTTTCCCACTCCCACTTGTCACTCCATTGCCTCCACCGCCATCTTCTTTCAGTCTTCTTCTAGGTTCCGGAGTCTTCTTTCTTCAGCCATTCTTCTCCATTGGTTGGCCATGGATGACCTCACTCCAACGAATATGCACCGGAGTTAATTAATCTAGATGAAGCAAACAGTGAAGGACAGATGTAAAAATTGGAGCAAGAAAAGCTGGAAAGAAGTAAAACAGCAACCAATCAGATATCATGTTTCATCAACAGGCAAAATGAAACAAGGAATCTAATTTGTGGCAGGGGGTAACTGTACCAGCCTGTATCCATATTATCTTGTTCAAGTGGTTATACGCATGCTGATAACAGGCAGCCACCTGTAGTCACCCCTCTTTGACTTAAAGTGGAAGTGCATGCAAAATCTAAAATCCCTGCATCAACAGGCAAAAATGAAACAAGGAATCTAATTTGTGGCAGGGGGTAACTGTACCAGCCTGTATCCATATTATCCATATTACCTTGTTCAAGTGGTTATACGCATGCTGATAACAGGCAGCCACCTGTAGCCACCCCTCTTTGACTTAAAGTGGAAGTGCATGCAAAATCTAAAATCCCTGCATCTATAGACACCAGCCATCTAACACTAACCTCCTTATCCCCGTACAGAAAAGATGAGTATACATACCTTTTTGGAAGCCGATCTGACCTGCTCCGACCCGATCTCGAGCCCTGGAAGCTCTGCAGAGGACACGGCTGTGAAATGAATGGGAAGTGACGTCACCCATAGACTACTATAGTTACTATGGGCCTTCCGCTGTCCTCTGTCTCCTCTGCACCCGCCTACACAGAGAAGCCGTGGCTGACATCTCAGAGTGGGATCCAGTCGGAGCGGTTCAGATCGGCTTCCAAAATGGTATGTATACTCGTTTTTTTCTTTACAGGGATAGAGAGGTTAGTGTTAGATCTAACTGGCCTCTTCAATGTTTTTGGAGTTGTTGACCCAGAGGAAGTTTGCAGATAAGCAGTTCTGACTAATTTCACTTGCTTCATGATTGTTATCTAAGAAATAATCAAAACCAGAAACAGCTAGGTAACTAGCATTCACCAAGGCTGACCTTAAACCAAGTAATATAAAGTGTATGTATAATCCAAATGTAGTTTTGGATAGAATAGGGAAGAATTAGAACCCCTGTCAAGTTTTTATTGCTATCTGTGACCCGGTTATTTAGATGTACCCCCTCTATTTGTCCTGGAGAAAATTGTCAGAAGAAAAAAAGCGGGGGGAAATCCCAAATTTTACAGTTGTTACCAGGACAGGAGGTGAGGGGAAATCATTCAATGCAGACATCGGTGCTTGTGGCAACTGTCTAATGGTAGCCATACACAGACCGATTTTTAAATACAATCATACTGTTAATTAATTTACTGTTCAAAAGAAAATACAATCGGAAGATTAAAAAGATCAATCCATGCACCATTTTTAGCAATCATATTGATTTAAGTAGGTTCTTACAATCAGAAATTTCTATTTAAACAAATCAGAAAAATTTTAAATAAATTACTTGCTTTAGCTGAAAATCGATCAATGACACAGTATTTGACTTTTCGATAATTAATAAATCATATTGTCCGATTCTATGAAAAAACAATTCATCAGATCATTACATGTATGGATGTAAGATGTTAATTCCTGTTGCATTTTCAGGACAGGAAATGAAGTGAAATCTTTCCAATTTTCACTCCCTTGGACACACTTAACCCCTACAGCGCTACCTAGTGGTTAACCCCTTCACTGCCAGTCACATTTATACAGTAATCAATGCATTTTTTAATTGCACCGATCGCTGTATAAATGTGAATGGTCCCAAAATTGCGCCAAAAGTGTCCGATGTGTCCGCCATAATGTCGCCATGATAAAAATCGCCGATCGCCGCCATTACTAGTAAGAAAAAAAATTATCAATAAAATGAATGCCATAAAACTATCCCCTATTGTAGACGCTATAACTTTTGTGCAAACCAATCAATAAATGCTTATTGTGATTTTTTTTTACCAAAAATATGTAGAATATGTATGTTTTTTTTTATATATTTTGTGGGGGATATTTATTATAGAAAAAGTAAAAAATTATGCATTTTTTTTCAAAATTGGTGCTATTTTTTTGTTTATAGCGCAAAAAATAAAAACCGCAGAGGTGATCAAATACCACCAAAAGAAAGCTCTATTTTTGGGAAAAAAAAGGACATCAATTTTGATTGGGTGCAATGTCGCACAACCGCGCAATTGTCAGTTAAATCGACACAGTGCCGAATCGCAAAAAGTGCTCTGGTCAGGAAGGGGGTAAATCCTTCCGGGGCTGAAGTGGTTAAACAAATCGCCAATCAATTCCCGTTTTTTATTCTTACTTACTGTTTATTTCTACTCTGCAGAGCACTTCCATCTCTACTGTGGGCATGTGAAGCCCACTAGCAGTCTCTTCCGGGATATGGTGATGCTGGGTACCCAGCATGCACCTCCCGATTTCGCGCGTGCCGCCCTATATACAGGGCGTAGCGCAGGAAAATGATCTTGTTGCCATAGCAACAGGCGGCAACGAAGGAAGTGCCCGCCCTGTTGTTAAGGCTACTAAGATAACCTATCGCGATGATATCCTTCGGCGCTGCTCAATGACTCCTGGGAAAACGATGACACACATCTCCCAGGAGCACAGGCGCCGCGGGATATGGCGTAAATCTCCGCGGCCCGGAAGTGGCAGATTAGAAGGGAGCCCATGGCAACAATGCAAAAAAATAAAATTTTTGCCCAAATGTTGTTGTTCATTCTGAAAGCTGATGATTGATGTAAAGATTATATTATGGGTGGAACTCCCTCACCTGCAGCCAATAGAACTTAATAAAATGTCACTGTATGGCATTTCAATAAAGTTTCATTAAAAAAAAAAGAAAAAAAGTGAAAAAGTGCAATGCACCACAGTCCACACACTGGTACTGCTGTCATCCTACCGCACACCAGCAGCTGTGATCTATCTGTGTTTCACTGAACCAACCCCTGGGGTTTCCATCTATTGTTTACACATTGAGGACAACCATTTAAAAGATGTAACAACCAATTACCGTATATTTAACTGTAGTAATATCTCTGGTATCTTCTGTCCACTGTAGCTCCAGACAGTTTTTTTTTTTGAACAGAAGTGTAACTATGGTCAACATATAAAATCATATAATCATTTCCACATTGTGTTTCTAACCTACTCCTATTAATCTGAATGATCTTGAAGTTTATAAACTTACTTTGTGAAGATCCCCGCACATTTCCTTCCTTGAATTCTGTGACTTGTAGTCATTATGCCCTGTGAGTAGGCACCACTGTGACACACAGAGCCTGCCTTCTGAACTAGAGGTGCTGAGAGGAGGAGTCTCAGGAGGGTGGAGTCAGTACAGGAAGCACTGATATCAGGCAGCAAGGTACCATGGGATACGTAGTCCTTAGGAATTGAAAGTAAATAGCAGAGGGGAGGTTACAGGAAAGTGTGAAGGGAATCCAGGAAGTTGTGAAAAGAGATGGCCAGTACTCACAACATGAAAGGAGATGTTTTTCATGTAAACTTATACTGGATTGTAAAAAATTTATATTGTTTGTATTGTTATTTCAATACTGATGTTACAAAATAATATAGTATGCATAGAACTCCTTTAAAGCCCAACTCCTGCCAAAACATTTTGTTTTGAAAAGAGTGAGAAAGGGGAATTGCCTCTGTTTTTAGTACCTATATCAGGGATCCTCAAACTACGGCCCTCCAGCTGTTACGGAACTACACATCCCATGAGGCATTGTAAAACACTGACATTCACAGACATGACTAGGCATGATGGGAATTGTAGTTCCTGAACAACTGGAGGGGCGTAGTTTGAAGACCCCTGACCTATATTGTGGTGAGGTGGAGGAGCACTTGACTGCTAGGTGCAATTATACTCCCAGTTGCTTGTGTTGTAAAGGTGTTGTAATTCCATTGCAGGGATTGTGTTGGATCTCTGCAGAGAGACCACTGCTTCCGCACGGCAAGCAAGGTACCTTTCTTGCAGCATTATTTCTATTCATCTTCTTATTTGTGATAAATCTGGAATTTGTTTAGCTGATTTAACCACTTATTTACCACCATATGTCTTTGAACAGCAGAGTGGCGGGTGCTTATATGTCAGACATGGCAGACATGAGCAATCACAGCGATTACAAATGTAAACAGTTGTGTATTTATATTGGAGAGCCCACCCCTTCCTCTCTTTCCCCATTCATTAGTTCTAGATCAGCGGATCCCAAAGGGCCGTACACACGGGCCGAATATTGGACAGTATCTGCTAGTTCAATAGAAGCCGGCCAACATTCAGACTGTGTGTACAGCAGCCGGTGCAACAGAAGCTGGTCGTTCGTCCGGCTTCTGTCGAAGGGGCATGACCAAAAAAGGTCTGATGATCGGCATCCAATCAGCGTCGGGGGTGTTCTGTTGGGGAGGGGACATTCCCCTGTCAGAACATAATAGCTCAGCAGGGGAGATGGCTGTACTAACATCAGATAGTTAGTACAGTGGCTCCTCCTGAGCTCTTCAGTATTTTTTTCGTTCAGCCTGCTGGGTTGAACAAAGAAAAACTTCTAGTGTATATCAGGCTTTAGGTTGTTAGATCATTTTTAACCCTTTCACTACCCTTCTTTCCTTTTCCCTTTTCGCTACCCTCAGCTCCATTCTATCTCTGCAGCGGTCTGTATATGATCACCTTTACCTCCCTCATCCTGCACAACTGTACATTAACCCCTTCATCTCTATCCTCTGACTGTATGTGACCTGTACATTGAACCCTTCACCTCCTCCTCTCTTTGTGTATTATTATTATTATTATAATACAGGATTTATATAGCGGCAACAGTTTATGCCGTGCTTTACAATATAAAGGGGGACGGTACAATTACAATACAGTTCAATACAGAAGGAATAGGAGGGCCCTGCTCGTGGAACTTACAATCTAAAGGTACATTTAAGGTATATAGTGCACCATTACCAAGCTCCATATTTTAAACCCCTCAATAATAGCATGTTTCTTAATTTCCAAAAAATCATGGCAAAACAATGAGATCACCTTGGAGTGTCTACTTGTCAAAAAATGTATAATTGTGTTAGTTTTATTACTGTTATGGCATTTTTACTTGATATGTTTTATAACAGCAAGTAGGGGAATCATTTTTTTCTTTTTAATAAAAATAACCCAGTGGTTATTAAAGCATTATTAAACCCCAAACCAAAAATGGAATATATTGCAGCTAATCGATCATCAGATGCAGTGGCTGCATCAGTTTTCTTCTTTTAGGCTTTTTCCCTCTGTTTTCACCTGGTGTTCTGGCCAGTAACACATCTCCTGTAATGTGCCTCCACTCTGGTTGAAGGAGCACAGAGGACACCTTTGGATACCAGCATTATCAGTCTGGTGGGGAGGAGTGTTGATGTACTAGTAGATTTAAATACAGGGAAACTGCTGCAGCCATCACATCTAAGAATTGGTAAGCTGCAATATATGTAAAATGTTTAATGTTTAATACCACTTTAAGGCCTCATGCACACTGGATGTTTTTGCAGTTGCGCATAGGGGCCTCAGGCATTTTTTCCCCTGCATGTTAGCCTATGCTTTTAGCAGCGTTTAGTGGCAGGTGAGTTTAGAGGCAGGGAAAAAAAAAAACACTACCAGTGCGTCCAGGAGCAGCAGAGTTTGGGCAGAAAAAACACTTCATGCATGTAAACGCATCTAGGTGCATCTAAACACACGGTAACGCTAGGTGTGTTTAGCACTTGAGCGTTAATTCATTTCAGTGGCCAGAATAAATTATTTCAGCCCTTGAAGGATTTACCCACTTCCCGGCCAGGCTATTTTTTGTGATACGGCACTGCGTTACTTTAACCACTTTCTGGCCAGCGCACGATTTACGTCGGCACAATGGCACGGCTGCGCAAATGGGCGTACAGGTACGTCCCCTTTAAGACGCGGCATTGTGCACGCCCGCCATGTACTCTGTGACCATGCCTGCGGGTCTAGCGGACTTGATGTCCGCCGGTGTCCAGCGATCGTGTCACAGAGCGGCAGAACGGAGAGATGCCTATGTAAACAAGGCATTTCCCTGTTCTGCCTAGTGACATGACAGAGATCTACTGCTTCCTGTTATCGGGAGCAGTGATCTCTGTCATGTCAGTGGTAGCCCCCCCCACAGTTAGAATCACTACCTAGGTCACACTTAACCCCTTGATTGCCCCCTAGTGTTTAACCCCTTCCCTGCCAGTGTCATTTATACAGTAATCAGTCCATTTTTATAGCACTGATCGCTGTATAAATGACAATGGTCCCAAAATAGTGTTAAAAGTGTCCGATGTGTCCGCCATAATGTCGCAGTCAGGATAAAAATCGCAAATCGCCGCCATTACTAATAAAAAAAAAAAATAATAATAAAAATGCCATAAATCTATCCTATTTTGTAGACGCTATAACTTTTGTGCAAACCAATCACTATACGCTTCTTGCGATTTTTTTTTTACCAAAAATATGTAGAAAAATATATATTGTCCTAAACTGAGAAAGAAATTCGTTTTGTTAACTATTTTTTGGGGATATTTATTATAGCAAAAAGTAAAAAATATTGCTTTTTTTTTCAAAATTGACTTTCTTTTTTTGTTTATAGCGCAAAAAATAAAAACCGCAGAGGTGATCAAACACCACCAAAAGAAAGCTCTATTTGTGGGAAAAAAACGACTTCAATTTTGTTTGGGTTCAACGTCGCCCGACTGCACAATTATCAGTTAAAGCGTCACAGTGCTGTATTGCAAAAAGTGCTCTGGTCAGGAAGGGGGTAACATTTTCCGGGGCTGAAGTGGTTAACTGACAATTGTGCAGGCGTGCGACACTGTACCCAATTAAAATGTATGTCCTTTTTTTCCCCCAAATAGAGCTTTCTTTTGATCACCTCTGTGGTTTTTAATTTTCTTTGCTATAAACAAAAATAACGATAATTTTGAAAAAAAAAAAAAAAAAACAATAATTTTTATTTTGTGCTATAAAATATACCCAATAAAAAATTAAAAAACTCAAATTTCCTCATAAGTTTAGACCAATATGTATTCTGCTACATATTTCTGGTAAAAAAAACTTAATAAGCGTATATTGATTGGTTTGTGCAAAAGATAGCGTCTACAAAATAGGGGAAATATTTATGGCATTTTTTTTTACTAGTAATGGCGGTGATCAGCGATTTTTAGAGGGACTGCAACATTGCGGCGGACAGATCGGACACCTAGCAGACATTTTTGACACTTTTTTGGGAACCAGTGCTAAAAATATGCATTGACATTGTACTAATGACACTGGCAGGGAAGGGGTTAACATCAGGGGCGATCAAGGGGTTAAATGTGTTCCCTCAGTGTGTTTCTAACTGTGTGGGGGGATGGGCTGCTAGGACACTACACAGATCCGTCTTCCTGCATAGCAGAAAGACAAGATCCTGTGTCATCCCCTGTCAGAATGGAGATCTGCCTTGTTTACTATGGCAGATCCCCGTTTTGTCACTGCAGGGAACGATCGCAGGCGGCCGGCAGAACATCGAGTCCATCAGACCCGATGATTGGCTCCCCTGCTGGCCAATGGGCGTGCATGCCCACAGTGAGCTGTGTATGAGCCCGACATACACCTATGGTGATTTGCGCAGCCGAGCCAAGCATGCTGGTCGGCATGCTGTTAACGCCCAAGAGCTTGACGCCTGTAAAAAGCTTGTAAAAGTTTTAGGCAGTTTTACAAGCATCAGCCATTTTTTTTCTGAAAAAACGCTTCTGGCTTCTAGGAGAGTTAAAAAAAAAAACGCCCTGTGTGCATGAGGCCTTAATACCACCAAAAGAATGAACCACTCATCTAAAAAAAAAAAAAAAATTAGAATTTATTTGGGTACAGTGTAGTGTGAATAATTGTCAGTCAAACTATTACCTCAATGAAACCTGACAAAATGGCCTGGTAGGGAAGAGGTATTGCAGCCTAAAGTGGTTAACCTCCCTGGCGGTAAGATTATTTCATATTTTTGATGCTGAAAGCGGTACAATTATTTTGCATGGTGATTTGGCATTTTATATTGTAGGCCTGTAATTCTTAGAAATAACTCACTTAAATCTGTCCAAACAAGAGTCTAGTAGACATCCCGGGTATGAAAAAGTTTGAAATACAAAATCATAAATTATAATATAATAAATTACTATAAATAATTATACCAAATAATAATATAATAATAATAACAATTATTCAATAATGTAATCAAATCAAAAACATAGAAATTTGCTCAGTTGCAGAATTGTCGCTGTCATTACTTTCAGTGTTTGATGACGGATCTCCCCACAAATCACTATCGCTCAATTATGCGAGTGATTATAATTTATTATCTCTGTTTTCTAGCTGGTCTAAAACCACTTTTGATGTAAAGGGATGGTTTTGGTTGCTATGGACAATCTCCAGTTTCCAGGCAGAAAGAACAGTTTTTGTAATATAAAACTGCATGCAGGACACTGGACAAACCACTGGGGACAAAAGGGAGGTGAAATAATTTCATACAGTAATGTAATCTGTAAGATTACAGTATACTGTATGTATAGTGTGTGCTTCACTTTTTGAATTTGGCGCCGTTCTCCATTTCCGTGCGTCGCAACGCTCGCAGGGAACGGAGATCGGCTCCGTGATGAATCGAGCGGAGGACGAGCCGCTCACACTGCGGGGAGACATCGCAGGATCCAGGGGACACCTGGCTCGGGGTTACCGCTATTGGTACTGAAATTCCACCCCCGAGCCAGACTCGGGAATACCGCCAGGGAGGTTAAACTGAAAGGTCATTTGGGCTTTAAAGTGCCAGAAACTGAGAATGGAAGGAACCAAATTATCCTCTGTCTAGGTCAGGGGTCTCCAAACCTTTTTGAGCAAAGGGCCAGTTTACTGTCCTTCAGGCTTTAGGGGGGTCGGACTGTGGCCAGTGGCAGCAGAAAATGCCCCGTCATTTGTGTCAGTTAAATTGGGGTAGTTGCCCAAGGGCCGGATAAAGGCAAGCAAAGGGCCGCATTCGGCTTGGGCCACAGTTTGGCGACCCCTGGTGTAGGTAATCCTAGGCCACATAAGTATGGCGTCTTTAGAAAGTATTTCTTTACACTGGAAAAGACAGGGGGACAAATAACTGCTCCAATATAAAACAGGATATTTTTTACCAATATATATATATATATATTTTCCCCCTGAATATAATGCGAGGTTTGTTCTGAGTGCAAATATTACAGCATGAACATGAACATAGCTCCTTCTTAACATTACGCCTGTATGGTACTGCTTATCCCTACAACATCAAGGCGGCAGCACACAGAGGGGTCAATTCAGCATATTGGACAAGAATGTAAATCCTGCCAAAAAACAGGGGGGCTATTTATAGACGCCGCAGCTTCTAGAAAGTTCACACGCACTACTTCAAGATCCTGCAAGCTTAATAAGCTGAACTTGGGGCAAGTCAAGTACAATTTCCAGGTGCTTGGTAAGCATCATTTGTGTTGAAACTGACCACTGATCTTTCATTCCTAAAGCTAGCCACAGGCAAGAGTCCAAGTCTACATTGTCCTATTAGGAAACTGCCATAGATAACCTTAGAAATGTAAAGTAGCATTAAATCCAATACCAAAAATGGAATATAATGCAGCTTAGCAATCATTAGATGTGGTGGCTGCATCAGTTTTCTTTTCTAGACTTCTTTCCCCTCTGTTTTCACCTGATGATCTGGCCAGAACACATCTCC
The DNA here is from genome assembly GCF_042186555.1 of Aquarana catesbeiana. Lineage (NCBI taxonomy): Eukaryota > Metazoa > Chordata > Amphibia > Anura > Ranidae > Aquarana > Aquarana catesbeiana. The sequence continues at coordinate 571,493,502 of NC_133326.1, forward strand.
TGTATTAGAGTGTCCCCGCTCTGAATAAAGGAGCAACAGACACATCTTTGGACAGCAGCATTGTTAATCTGGCGGAGGAGAGTGTTAGATGCACTAGCAGATTTAGATACACTGACAAATTGAAGACAAGCTCCAGCTAACACTTGTTAAGCAGTTACAGCAACTGTTTTGTTCCTTTTGGGATAAAGGTTTTAAATAAATAAATAAAAGTTGATCAGTGGAAGCACCCCAGTCAGTGTTTGTCTTAACCCTCTAACTGCTACATCTGCAGGACAGCTTGTTCTTTTGAAAAACAACAGACTTACTGTCAGGATTACCAGGTGAAAATAAAAGAAAGCCTAAAAAGAAAACTAATGTAGCCACCACATTTAAGAATGGATAAGCTGCAATATAATAAATGATTGCTTTTATCAATGTGACTTCTATCTGTGTGTCTGGTTAAAGCTTGTAGGAGGAGTTTTCATACTGCACTGACTGTCCTAAGAGGCTGCAGGACCCCTGACCCTCTGTCTGTACAGTGCTAATTGGCCCTCTGCTGATCACATGCACTCTCCCAAGAAAAAAAAAACCTCTCTAGCAATACACACCAAACTGAGCATGTGCAGCTTGTCCCCTACCATCTATACTATCCAGAGATGAGTTGGAGGCACTGGAAGAAGGAGAGGATTTTTACACAATGCAGAGCATTAACCCCTTAGGTTCCACAGTGAGTATAACAAGCATGCTTTACAGCATATACAGACTGAATTTACTGCTGTGGGTTTAGTAACAATTTAACCACTTCCCGCCCACCATATAGCAAAATGATGGGCGCAAAGTGGTTGTATTATCCTGACTGGACGTCATATGACGTCCAGCAGGATAAGCCGCTAGCACACATGCAGCGTGTAGCATGGCGATTGGTGTTGTGCTGTGTCAGTCTGACATACCACATCTCCGATCTAGGTAAAGAGCCCATGAAGTGCAGTTTATCAGCTTTTCCTCTGTTTGCGCTGACAGGCGCAAGTAGAGGAGAGCCAATTGGCTGCTCTCCTAAAAGGTGGGGGGGGGGGGTCTGCACTTATAATTAGCGCATTGATTATCAGTGCAGACCCATAAAGGATGCCCACCTCATCAGTGCCAATCAGTACTGCCTCATCAGTGTAGGAGAAAACGCACTTATTTACAAAGTTTTGTAACAGAAACAAAGAAAAACTTGTTTTTTTTTTCAAAATTTTCAGTCTTTTTTTATTTGTAGTGCAAAAAATAAAAACCCCAGAGGTGATCAAATACCACCAAAAGAAAGCTCTGTTTGTGGGAAAAAAATTTGGGTACAGCGTAGCATGACCGTGCAATTGTCATTCAAAATGCGACAGCGCTGAAAGCTGAAAATTGGCCTGGGCAGGAAGGGGGTTAAAGTGCCCCGTATTGAAGTGGTTAAGCTCTAGAGACAAAAGTGTAATCTTGTAGCCACATGTCATTTTTTTTATATATTCCTGTCTTTTTCCTCCCATTGCTGCAGCTCAAGATCAAGTTGAAGGTTTGCTGAACCCAACTTCTAATTTTCAGGTGGCTACGCTGACTTGAGGGGTCTATATTGAGCCCCAGTGTAGTCACACGACATTCACGCTTCAGCCAGAGACTACAGACAGCTGGGAATACCTTTACAGAGAATCTGCTGAGAGAAACTTGTGCCTGGGCCTACTGAGATGCCTATATGGGGCATGCTGTTTGTCTTACCTCCTATGAAGGGAAAGGTTCTCAGACTTACCTCCAGGAGGGGGAGCATCCATGTATCACTGTAGGTCACATCTCTCCTGGCTGTAGATTGGCTCTTCCCATAGACTGGACTCCACCTTCCTAGCCTTGTATGTTCCTCCTGCACCAGACTGGCAGGGAGAATGCCCAGCAATCTGGGAGTGGGATACATTGATAAAGAGCTGCAGAATCAACATGGCAGGTGTCTCACACTATTGGACAGTGACACCTAGTGGGAGCCAGGGGAACTGCACTGACAACACTTCACTTCCCTATAGTGCTTAAAGCAGAGGTCCGCTGAAAAAAAAAATATTAAAAGCCAGCAGCTACAAATACTGCAGCTACTGACTTTTAATATATGAACACTCACCTGTCCAGGGAGCCCGAGATGTCGGCAGGCGAAGCCGATCCGTCTTTCGGCTCTCAGCTGCTGCTGCATGTGGCGTCACTTCCTGGTTCCCTACTGCACATGCGCAAGTCCTGCTGCGCGTCCTCGATGGTCCCTGCTGTGTTCTGTGTCTCACAGAATACAGCGTTGGAGGAGAGCGTAGGCGCCGGAAGTGGCGTAGGTCACCGCAAGCGCCGCAGTGATCTATGCCAGGAAGTGGGAGCAAATACCTGTATTAGACAGGTATCTGCTCCCCCCTCCCCCCCTTTGGATTCCTCCCCCCAAATGTGACACCGGAGGGGGGGAGGAATCCAAAAAGTGGAAGTTCCATTTTTGGGTGGAACTCCACTTTAAGGACTGGAAGCGCTCTGAGAGGCGGACAGCACCAGAAGCATAGCTAAAAGGCATACACCTTCACAAGCTTTTGTGCCATGACTAAGGACTAACATCCGAAACGCGTAGGCTTTTTTACAGCTCTGTACATGCATTTATTAAATGAATACTATTTTGGATGTCATCCTGAGTGCCTTTCCTTATTCTGGTATGTTGGAGGTGTCAGCAGCCTCAAGGTCTGAGCACCGGGCGGAGCTTTTATGTGGGAAGGTTGCAGCACCTATACATTTGTTCACCTTTACAAGCTAGTTAGGAAAAAAGAAAGATATTTTGTAGCTAACAAAATTTATCTAAGGGGAAAATTAACTATTATCATGGAAGGTTTAATACTACTTAAAGTACTTTCTATAATAAACAATTATAATTTTATTAAAATTATTTTATAAAATACTTGTTTTCATCCTGTTTTGCTTCCTAATGCTGCTAGTCTCCTGCAGCCTCTTCCCATCTAACTGCACTCCAGCGATGGCTGCATGGTGTTTTTCAGGGCAGGTTTCCTGATGGTGACATCAATGAGCCATGCCTGCACATGGCGAGGCTGATTTACTAAGTGGTGAAGAATATCTACATTATAAATTGTGTGAATATTTATTTCAGTTATGATATTAGGCGAAAAGCAAATTCCTGTTTATGCATTCCATCTGCACATGATTAGGTATTCAAAGTGAACAAGAATTATGTTTTCACGTGACTGGAGATTGGAAGTGAAAATTTCCCAATTTATGGGCGAATTCACACTGCTTGTCCGTTAAATCGCAGAGCAGCCGGAGCGATTCAGCAGCCTGATCTGCATTGCTGGCTGGCTGTTTCTTTTCTTTTTGTTTGTTTGTTTTGTAATAGGTTTATTTGAATACCACCAAAACCAACATGTACACCTCAATAACTGCCAGGCATTGCAGTGCGATTTGGGTTGGTGCACTGCGATAAAATGCAGCATGACTGCATTTTATCTCAACACGCTGCAGCGCAGCTCTGGGCTGCCTTGCGGTGTGAATGGGACACATAGGAAACAATTGTGAAGAGAGCACTGCCATTGAGCCATAAATGCCACCTTGCACTGTTTACAGTTTTTATGAATTTTTTTCAACTTTATTGAAATGTCACAAAGTGACATTTCATTCATCTTTATTTATCACAGTAGGTAGTGATGTGACATACTGGGGTTGATTTACTAAAGGCAAATCTACTTTGCACTGCAAGTGCACTTGGAAGTGTAGTCGCTGTAGAGCTGAGCGGAAGATCTGAAATGAGGGGAAGCTCTGCTGATTTCATCATCTAACCATGTGCAAGCAAAAATGCTGATTTTTATTTTCCTTGCATGTCCCCCTCAGATCTACAGTGTCTGCACTTCCAAGTTATTAAACCCCAATGTGTCACCACACCTTGCTCTGAAAAAAGGAGAGCATGGCCTACTCTTTTTCTTTTGTACCTTACTGCAGTGCAAAAGTTTGCACTAAACCAATATGATATAAGGATAATTGCCTTGTCTATGCATTAAAACTGTGTTGGGCATTATTGCCCATCGCAACCCATCCCACAAAGTGAACAGGGCCTTTATTGTGTGAAGAGTCTCAACTTCTTTAGTAAATCAGCCCACAGGTGTAGGTGCAGCCTCTATTAGAAGAATATGTGAGAAGATGACAACACAGGAGCATAATCGGGAGAATGGGATAGAATGTTGTCACCCTATATAACAAGAAGTGCCTGAACATGGGCCTTCATGCTAGGTATTATTTTACTGAAAGCTGTAGATTTACACATATACTGAAAATGACATATACAATGACATTCATGTGTTAAAAGTTTTATGAGATTTTAGTGAATAGGTTTCTATATACTTTTAAAAAGTTTTGTGCAACAATTCACTCATGTCAGAAGTGTCCTCTAGTGGAATTTTGGGCTCCAAGCCCCAGTATGGTCTAACCATATTGACTGGGCCCAGGGCAGCTGCCCCTTTTGCCCCATGTTAAAGATGGCCCTGTATAACACATATTATACACAGGGTGCGACTGCATACTTAGGCGAGTAAAACGAAACAAGACCAAGTGGGTCATCAAGTCTGCTCATTTTTTTTATAGATCTATGTTTGACTAAAGTATGTTTACATCAACTTGTAAGCGGGGTTAGGGTGTAGCGGCTTCACAGAGGGAATCACACGTACTGACTTAATGAACCAGACAACGTTTATTGCCGGAGAGACGGTAGTAGGAAAAGTATTTACAGCAGTAATGCACATAGTTTCACTGTAAGCATGGAGGCATAGATACACAGCACAGTCACTTCTGATGTAAGCGGTAATTGTATTCGTCAGCACTATAGGAACTTTACACTGACTAACACAGTATAAACCCCAGCACACAATGCGTATCTGAAGAGGCTGATATTCACACACGTTACCCGGAAACAACGTTATTTCTTCAGCAGATGGATATAGGCATCAGATACGCTTGTCCTGCCCTCCCAGTGAGGGCACCGGTTTTATTGTCCACCACGGGGAGTCTTTCATCCGACCAGGATTGCTGTTACAGAACTCCGTAGGAACCCTGAGATATCTCTCACAAGCCGGAACACTCTCCCTATCTTCTCCTAACTCTCCCTCACAAGCGGGTCTCTGTCCCTGTCCATACACACACGTGAACTTCCTTCAACGTGGCTGGGCTTCCCTATATAAGGTATCCACCCAAAAATGGCTGACCAAATCTCCCGAGATTTGCTGTCTTATCAGGTCACCAGGCTTCTCTAAAATGGTGCTGGAGACAATGATAGAGGCAGAAAGCTCTGAACAATTGTACACATAAACATATCAAATCGGCTGGAAAGTGAGTATGTACACTTGCTAACCCACTACCTATTACAGCCGACTAGGCTGCCATGCACTACAACTGCCTACAAACTGTTGACTGACTCACTGTCTCTGTTGGAAGTCTATTCCAAGCATCAACAACTCTTTTGGTAAAATAATACTTTTTAAGATTAGCTTTGAACTTTCCTCCTGCTAATTTGAGGTCATGTCCTTGTGTATTAAAAGGTCTCAGTCATTTCCCTCTTTCCCTTCTTTCTTCAAAACTGTTCATATTAAAGATGAATTCCAGTTATGGTATATTTTATACAGAGTTACATTGTTTCAGCTTGGACCAATATAAGTATGTATATACCATACCAGGCTGATGCCTATGGAAGCTGGAAATCACTGAAGTAGACTTTCTGAAGGGCACTGGTGCCAAGCAGCCAACCTCCTGTGTTCAGAATGCAGAAGGTCAGCTACTCTGCTCGGGACCCGGACACAAGAGGAGATCCTGGAGTAGCGTTGTCTACATAATTTATTTCCAGCTTCCAGGGGCATCAGCCAGGTATGGAATACACATAGTTACATTGGTCTAAGCTAGACCATTGTAGCTATGTGTAAAATATCCGTACCTAGAATGTATAATTACGTTCCTGCAGTTTGATATGGTTTATCCCTCAGACCTTTCACCATTTTTGTTGCCAATCACTGGATCTTATCAATATTTTTCTGTAAGTGAGGTCTCCAGAACTGGACACAGATGATCTGTGTCTCTAGATGCAGATTGCTGACCTTTGCTGGAGACAAACGACTTTCAAAATAAAAGTTGTATCTTCTATTTCATCTCTATTAAACTGTCAGTTGGATGCATTGGAGATGCAGGCAGGGTCATCACTGGTTATGCATTGCCTCCAGATCTGTGCCTCCATAAACCACTGCATTAATGTGGCTGATTGCTAGATAAAAGCCACAATACATGGCTCAATTTACTACTGAGCCTGCAAATTGAAGGAGAGTTATTATTCACAGTAGTGTAGAATAATTGCCTGAATATGATGGTGTCACTAAATAGTGATTGTATCTGTTATTTTCCACCAGGTTCAGTTGATCTTTAAAATGACTTTTGTAGAGTGTTAGCACAGCCACCCACGTCTTGAATTTGGCCAGTTCAACAATAAGTGAACCAACCGTGTTCATGCTGCTTCTGGGGACCTTGAGTTTATCTACACAGATGAATGGAAAATGTCAGTTCCTCTATAAGCCTCTGCACTTGCTTGTGTGATTGAAACCTTCCAGCACCAATTTGTAATAAGACAAGTGCATATTCAGCCAGATTCAGTGAAATCTATTTCTGATTTGCAAATAAAAGCCCAATTCCAACCATTCTTGTTTTAGCTAGAGAAGGTGTGTTAAAGCCTCTGTCAGGTGTTTGCTGCTATTGTGTTCTTATAGGAGAGACTTGAACTCACTTCCTGTCAGGTGAGGGCATAGACAACCCCTGCTCCCAACCCTATACCCCATAATTTTAGTTGTGTCGGGAAGGGTTAGAAATGTAAAAAAAAAAAAAAAAAAAAAAAATTGTAGTCTGTGCCCTCCAATTTTTGTACCTCCCCATTCTTTGTACAGGCCAGAATATGAGGAACAATCTCACCAGTGGAGTCACAGACATTGAAGTGTTGCATGGCACATCTGAACATGGAGCACTGCATTTCACATTTCACATAAACTAAACTAAATTTTTTGGAGTGTATAGTGTATTAAGCCTGGTACACATGGGCCAAATATTGTTGAATGGCCAACATTCAGGCCATGTGTACATCAGCCTGTCCGACAGAATCCAGCCAAATGTATGGCTTCTGTAGAACGGGCATGCTGGGAAAACCAGCATCCGATCAACACTGACAGCCAATGGCTGAGAGCACTGACCGCTGTGTTCTGGCTGGTTCTCCCTGCTAGAACACAATAGATCAGCAGGGAGATCGATGTACTAACATTGCATAGTTAGTACAGCGAGCTCCTCTCAAACTCCTCAGTTTCCCGCTGGGTTGAACGGAAAAAAAAAAACTCACAGTGTGTACCAGGCTTAAGGGGCAGAAAGTGTGCTCTTGACTGTCTTGTGCCATCATCTTCTTGGCAGAATATTGCACATCTCTATTGCGCAACTATAGACAAACTCATTTTCTGAGTTGAATTTGCTAATTTTGTCGCAATTTGGAACGCCTTTAAATATTTAGTGCACTAATCATGACCTCCTGTTCAAACCCCTCAGCGCCATTCACATCTGAGCATTTTGAAGCTCCAGGCTCCAAAATGCTCAACATCCAAAATTCCATGTCTTTCAAAAAAATAAAACGCTACATAAGCTACTTTTGAGGCAGAATTTGGCATTTTGGCTCAAAAACTTGAAAAGGAATGCCTGAAAACACCCGTAAGAATTGGTCTTCTTCCCCTAGTGCTTTCTATTGGCTAAAACAATAATGCCTGAAACTTGAACACACATGTAAAACGCTTGAAATATGCTTCCAAATCATTTGCATACACGTGCAAAAATGCTCAAAAAATATCCCTGAAAATCCTTCTTCTCATGTGTGAATGCAGGTTAGAACTTAATCAATGATTTGGTGTATTCCATTAATCAGTGCTCTGTGTGCCAAATATTTGGCACACCATCAATAGTTTATTGGGCCCAGACACACCCCCTGCACAGTTCTCCAATCAGTAGTGTTCACACTTCCAAAGCAGTGTTATTGATTGGAGCACTGTGCACACCAAACGCAGTGCATTTGCCTGAAACCGATCACATGGTTCCGCATTACCATGTGATCCGGTTGAAGTGCGTTTTTAAAAATAGTGCATGCACTACTTTTGGTGGAATCCAGTGCAATTTTAGCCCATTCAAATGAATTGAAAAAGCGTCATCTACCAGGTTCACAGCTCTATCCAATTTGTGATGCGCCTTGAATCGATGATGTGGTATGTGCTACAGCCATTCCTTCTGCACAGTAATGCCTTGTATTACTAAATAGGCCCTGTCACCAACGTTAAAATTGCAGGTAATAACACAGAGGTGCTTACCTACAGTGTCTTTGCTTTAAATAATTTTTTTTTTTTTTAATTCACGCGCAATGTGCCTCTAAACGTGCTAGAAAATTTGACAATTCAATTCCCCAGAACTACCCCCTCCTTCTTTGCACATCATAACCCTATCCTCTTCTGGGAGTGTCTAATTACTCTCTCTGCTGGCCCAGCTCCTCCGTCCCTCCCCTCATATACCTACATAACCTTGTATGCAGCAGCCCAGAGAGAAGTGAAGGGGAATACTATAGTGTGATTTGAGTGACAGCTCTGAGTCTGCTGGGGCTGCTAGCATCACATCCACGATGGCGGCACCCAGTAGCAGTCTCAGGGCTTTTGGATGACTGAACAAGAGAGGCTTGTACATAAGATGCATATAAGGTGTTAATAGACATATTTTAGTTGGAATGAATGGTCTGGCAACATGGCCTCGTGAAGATTTTTCATGAAATTTGCAATTTTTTTAAAATCATGGATCATTTTCTTGACCAAAAATATGGCAACTAAATAATACCCATTCAGCCACTGGAGGAAAAAAAAAATAACCCTGAACGAACACAAGCACTAAACACGAACATAAAACCAGAAACAGCGGAATGCTTGACAAAGGAAATTCTCTCATATAAAAGAGAAGATTGAAAAATTCAACCTTGGAATTAACAGATAAAATAAAAAACGCAGGGATATAAAATGGTTGAAAAGCTGGGTTAAATTCTCTCTGGAGAGAAAATCGTAGCGTGATTAATACATTATGGGGAATAGGGAAGAATACAGAAAGCATAGTGAGGACAACGGTAACCTCAGAGAATATTCCAAAGAAGGAGCAAACCAGTTTACATATAAAGCCTTGTCATATTCTATAAGACTTCTTTATCACAGAGAATATAGAACTCATTGGGCCCTATAAGCAAGGTCATTGTTCCAAGGGTTTATGGCAGAAGATGCCTTCCAGCGGGTGACAGTTTTTGTTCTCTTTACTCCCTTTTATTCCCTTTGTTCCCTACCTCCTGCTTTCGTATAAAGCCACTCCACTAAAGCCTATTTAAACCCAAAAACAAAAATATAATATATTACAGCTTACCAGTCCTTGGATATAGTGGCTGTATTTGTTTGTTTTTTTTTTTCAGGCCAAAAACATTTTCAGCAAGGTCATAACATACTTGTTGATCCTGCCAGAAGTGCCATGTCATTGTAACTCATTGTGAGCTAAAAAGAAGGCACACATACCCTTTTGTTTCTTGTGTAAGCTACTAATCCCATTGATTCAACATGTAATGCAAATGAACAAAAAACAGACAAGTCCAGCCTAAGTGAAAACGATGGTTTCATCCATAGATGCAGTGGAGGAAGTACAGTAAGTGTTGTGAACCTAGGACCTGTGTTACTGGCTGCATCACCAGGTGGAAAAAGGGAAAAAAAGACCCCAAAAAACATATGAGGCCACTGCATATAAGTACTAGCAAGCTGCAAATACATTACATTTTTGGGCTTATATACACTTCAATGTCCTCTTTCCAAACAATTTAAAGACCCAAAAAACAATTGCAAATTAAATTCTAAACATTTAACATTCTAACAATGATTGATATACTCAGAAATGTGTATGCTACCAATCCATTCTCTTAGGCTTTCAAGTATTTAAACAATAGGAACTAATTAAGACTCCTGTCAGGTTTTCTTTATGTCTGTCTGACATTTCACTTTCTGTCTTAAAGACACAACAAGAAGTGATAGAAAGAGCTTTCCTGAGCGAGTTCCATCTTAGACAGTCATTATCAGAAAAGTCCCCATTGGAAGGTTTTCCCTCTATTCTTATCCCAGTGACAACAAGACAATCACTTTTCAGGGTTTAAGGCAAGATTTTACATTTAAATGATGTAGGGTGGCACATTTATACAGTATATGGCCAGCTTAAGGCTGGTGGAACAAATTGGTGCAAAGTCAGTAGAACCTTTACTGACATGGCCACAAATGTGTCTCGAAAACAGTTTTGCAGTAAACAGATTGGATATTGATGGACTTCTTTAGCCAACATAAATATTACCAATAAATACCAATATATACTCAAAAACGTGTTGACACCTTACCATGACACTTGCTATATGGTCAAATGTACAGTATCTCACAAAAGTGAGTACACCCCGGACATTTTTGTAAATATTTTATTTTATCTTTTCATGTGACAACACTGAAGAAATGACACTTTGCTACAATGTAAAGTAGTGAGTGTACAGCTTGTATAACAGTGTACATTTGCTGTCCTTCAAAATAACTCAACATACAGCCATTAATATCTAAACCGCTGGCAACAAAAGTGAGTACACCCCTAAGTGAAAATGTCCAAATTGGGCCAAATTAACCATTTTCCCTCCCCGGTGTCATGTGACTCGTTAGTGTTACAAGGTCTCAAGTGTGAATGGGGGGCAGGTGTGTTAAATTTTGGTGTTATCGACTCACTCTCTCATACTGGTCACTGAAAGTTCAACATGGCACCTCATGGCAAAGAACTCTCTGAGGATCTGAAAAAAAAGAATTGTTGCTCTACACAAAAATGGCCTAATATAATAATAGTGTAGCGCTACTAAAAAGTGAAAATAAATCACAAAAAATAGAAAATAAATAACACATCTAAAAAGAAACCAAAAAACAATATAAATTGGCTATGCTGAATATAACCCAGTGGGGGTGTGAGAAAGAATGTCCACAGAAAATCTTAAATGGTATATTCCTCTGGTGAGAGTAATCCCAATCGTGAGATAATCACTATTATTATATTATTCACTTTGAACTTTGTATGTTTGAGTGTTAGCAGCTTGTGTTCTAATTTAGTGCAGTCTTTTTCCCCACCTCCATTTAAATGACCTAGGCTATAAGAAGATTGCCAAGACCCTGAAACTGAGCTGCAGCACGGTGGCCAAGACCATACAGTGGATTAACAGGATAGGTTCCACTCAGAACAGGCCTTGCCATGATCGACCAAAGAAGGTGAGTGCACGTGCTCAGAGTCATATCCAGAGGTTGTCTTTGTGAAATAGACGTATGAGTGCTGCCATCATTGCTGCAGAGGTTGAAGGGGTGGGGGGGTCAGCCTGCCAGTGCTCAGACCATATGCCACACACTGCATCACATTGGTCTGCATTGCTGTTGTCCCAGAAGGAAGCCTCTTCTAAAGATGATGCACAAGAAAACCCACAGTTTGCTGAAGACAAACAGACTAAGGAAATGGACTACTGGAACCATGTCCAGTGGTCTGATGAGACCAAGATAAACCTATTTGGTTCAGATGGTGTCAAGCGTATGTGGCGGCAACCAGGTGAGGAGTACAAAGACAAGTGTGTCTTGCCTACAGTCAAGCATGGTGGTGGGAGTGTCATGGTCTGGGGCTGCATATATGCTGTCGGCACTGGGGAGCTACAGTTCATTGAGGGAACCATGAATGCCAACATGTACCGTGACATACTGAAGTAGAGCATGATCCCCTATCTTCGGAGACTGGGCCACAGAGCAGTATTCCAACATAACGACCCCAAAAACACCTCCAAGATGACCACTGCCTTGCTAAAGAAGCTGAGGGTAAAGGTGATGGACTGGCCAAGCATGTCTCCAGATCTAAACCCTATTGAGCATCTGTGGGGCATCCTCAAACGGAAGGTGAGGAGCGCAAGGTCTCTAACATCCACCAGCTCCGTGATGTCATCATGGAGGAGTGGAAGAGGACTCCAGTGGCAACCTGTGAAGCTCTGGTGAATTCCATGCCCAAGAGGATTAAGGAAGTGCTGGAAAATGATGGTGGCCACACAAAATATTGAAGCTTTGGGCCCAATTTGGGCATTTTCACTTAGGAGTGTACTCACTTTTGTTATCAGCGGTTCAGACATTAATGGCTGTGTATTGAGTTATTTTGAGGGGACAGCAAATTTACACTGTTATACAAGCTGTACACTCACTACTTTTTTTAAAATCAGAAAATAGTTTTTATTGTGAAAGAAACACCTGGCATTTTAACAGACTGCATCAAATATGCGTTTTACATTACTTTGTGAAATATTACAAAAAACGCCCCAGTACAGAACCTCTGTAGAACTGTCCGACAAAAGTTATACATAATGCCCGGATGTTATACAACAGAAATATGCATGTTTTTTCCGTAGGTAAAACATTTTTTTGCAGCTGTATAAAATTTTTCAGTGAGAAAATAGATTCTACAATTAAAAAAGAAAATAGAAGAAAAAAAACCCCAAACTATTATTAACTTGTGAAAATTTGCGGAGTAGAAAAACAGTCGCGCATAACAACCTCTCATCATCTATGTCTTCACCTAATATGTCTCATCCCTCCAATAATCTGTTCAACGCTAGTTGATGTGGTGCAAGACCTGAAACATCTAACCATGGTTGCCAAATAGAGAGGATTTTTTTAGGGGCTTTTCTATGTAGGGAAGTACTTTTTTCTCTAACTATCATAGAATTAACCTGTTCTATCCATTGTCCCCTGGTAGGCACCCTGGGAGAAATCCAACACCTCGCAATTAATTTTCGTTAGATGTACATTAACCACAATATAGCTATTTCTTCATTTGAACATGACTGCACAATGAAGATTAGTTGTGGTAAGGAAGGTGGAGGAATAAGCATCCTTGCGATCACAAAGAAAACTGGAAAAGATCCGTGGGGAGGTTGGTACAAAAAACAAATAAGGCATGAAGAACAAACTCAAATAGTAGTAACTTTTTGCAAACACTTTGTGGTCTAACATGGACCACCACAGCAAAACTGGTGCTTTGAATTGCCTACTAGGGGCTTCCATGGGTGGAAACAGTGGACGTTCAAAGATGTTACAGTGAACTTCACTAACAGCAGAATTTAACAAAGGAAGATTGCACTGAAAACTTGCCATCTTATCCGCCTGTACATCGGTAGTGTAGAGGTGACCTTCTCTGATTTCCAGAGAGTAAAGAAACACAACACTTTTCTCAGGGTATTGCATGCTTCAGAGGGGTGCGTGCACGGAGCCCACGTTCCTCTCTGTCTATCCATTGTGTTGCAGCAGATGGCTTTTCAAAGAAATGTGCCTCTCCATTGGCCACAACTCGCAGCTTCGCAGGAAAGAGCATAGCGTATTGCAGATTAAGGGAATTGAGGCGATGTTTTACATCCGTAAATTTTGCCCTCAGCTTTTGCACCTCCGCAGAGTAGTCTGGGAATAAGGAGATTTTAGTATTATCCATAGCCAGTTCTCCATTAAATCTCCATGCCTTGGACAGTATCACATCTCTGTCCTTGTAATTTAACATTTTGAACAGGAATGTGCGAGGTGGATATCCCGGAGGTAGGGGGCTCATGGGCACCCTGTGCGCCCTCTCCACAGAGAACATGGGGGTAAAGGATTCTTTTCCAAATATTGTGAGCAACCATGATTCAATAAAAGCAACAGGATTTTTCCCCTCTACTCTTTCTGGTATACCGATTGCACGCACATTGTTGCGTCTCATCCTGTCCTCTAATTCATCAAGGCGTGCAGCATGGTCATCATCACATTTTGCTTCACATCCCGCAGCAGTGGCTAAAATACCATTCTCCCTAGAACTAAATCGACCCTCCAGTGCTGCGGTCCTCTCCCTTAATTTTTGCATGTCCTGCCTTACAAAAGACACTTCTGCCTTCACCCCCTTTATCTCAGCAGTTTGGACAGTGATGGATGTAGTGCAGCCTGTAACCACCGCCATTATATCTTTGAGAGTGGATTCTGGGCCGTCCCCTGGGGATGGTGGTGGCTCAGTATGGGAGGCAGTTTGTGCACTTACTTTATCCCATTCAGCAAGCATGCCAGTTGGATCCTCCAGTGGCGCCTTGTCATCTGCTTCGGACTGTGCACTGGATATGTCATCCCTAGCAGTGAAGGAGTGATAAGGGGCCTTCGGGAAAGACCTCGCAAAAAACTTCTGTGTGGCCTCCTTGTACTTTGCTTTTACTGAGCGCTGAGACCGGGCGCCATCTTGGAATGCCAGGTCTGGGAAGGAAAGGGCTTCTTTTAGCTTTTTAGCCATAGGGACGAGTGGATTAACTTGCCCAAAAGCTGCCGCTGTGTTGTGGCGATCTGCTGGAGCTGTTTGCTGTATAAAACAGGTCTGTTGCTGGTCACCTCAAGGATATTTAGCAGAATCTCTGGTGGGGAAAGCCGTACACATGTCCTGTTACTTTCGCTGCTCAGCCACTCCCCCCACACTCACTACTTTACATTGTAGCAAAGTGTCTTTTCTTCAGTGTTGTCAAAAAAGATATAATAAAATATTTACAAAAATGTGAGGGGTGTGCTCACTTTTGTGAGATACTGTATGTGGATACTCCTCCAAACTGAGATCAGGTGTTTCCATTGAAGAGTTTTGGTAATAGTACAGAGTACAATGATATTTTAGACAATTGTGCACTTCAAACGTTGTGATAAGAAAGTTCTTTTGGTGAAGGCCCTTTTCTGTTCCAGCATGAGTGTGCCCTGTGCAAAAAGCCAGCTCCAAATAGACATGGTTTGATGTCAAGGAGTTGGAGTAACCTGTACAGAACTTTGACCTCAAACCCTACTAACACAAACTGTGATCTAGGTCTATAGTATTTGTAGGAAAAACAAAAATGGCAGTTATTTATACACAGTCATTTGGCATGCTAAGGAGTTTATCTATTAATAGTTTATCCATGATTCACATAACAGTGGCTTAATGGTTAGCAATTCTACCTTCCAGCACTGGAGACCTTGATTCAAATCCTGGCCAGGACACCATCTGCATGGCGTTTTGTCTGTTCTCCCTGTGCTTGTGTGGGTTTCCTGCAGGTGCTTCACACATGGAGCACAACATGGAGCCATAGAAAGAGCAAGGTTTTAGGTGCACCAAAAATTAGAACGCGGTCAATACCAAGGCTTCACAGTTCTCTCTTTTTCTAATTTCTTGAATTGTACATGATAATGTTGTCATCATATTAGTTAGTGCCTGTTTACAGTTAGAACCCAATGGGATAAACAGGGATGTTACTATACTGTTTATGTATGCTTTATTTGATCATTTGTATGACTACTGTCCATTACTTTGATTGAGATTAGTATGTAAATGTTTTACTGCTATACCTGATTGTTATATACCAAAACCAGCTGCCTTTAAATTTTCTGTTATTTGTATGGAAATTTCAATAAAAATTCTTTAATGATTAAAAAAATTAGAACGTGGTCATGGTAGTGGTTTGATTCGCACAACTTTCACTCAAGATTTACTCAGTTAGAAGATTGGGCAAATATTGGTGAACTTTGTGTGAAGCTTGAGTGAAAACATAGATAAATAGACCCCTAAATGTCATCTAGTAAGGGATTACACCTACTATGAGTTTGTCTTTATTAAAATAAGCTTGAGCTCAGACAGCGTCTTCCACCTCAACCCCCGTGAGATGGAAGCCATTTTCCAGCTTCAGAGTAGCCACCTTACCTTTTTGCCTTTTTCACAGCAGAGATCATTTATGGAAGTGATTATGTTTTTTGTGAGAATGCGGATAAGCGCCTACATTTCTCCTTTCCCTTTTTTTTTTTTTTTTTTTTAAATTTTCCCTTTTTTCCTTCTGTCCACACTGACTGAGGTTGAGAATGTCTCTGGGCCAGATCAGCCCCCTGAGAGTTACAGTTGTTTGATCCAGAGGGTCCCAGATTTGGCGCACCGTGGGAGGGGGTCAGATGGAGGCCTTTCGTGCCCCCCCTCTCCTGCGTGGTCCAACTGAGTCCCTGGGTAGCGAAGTTGGCTCTTTAAACATACCTGCAGGGCTAGACCTGCCTAGGTTGCTTGGTCTGTATTTTCATCTGTATTGGTCAGTGTGTTGCCTTCTCGAGCTGTTTATCCCTTTGCGGGATTGCTTTACTGCCGAGTCTAAATGTACCTTGTATTTCTGTCTTTTGTACAAGTTTTCATATTTTTACTTGTCTTAAATAAAGATTATGTATAAAAAAATGTGCTTGAGAACCACAGCTCTATCCAATAATCTGACCATACAAGATATGAGCTGAAACGTTACACCAAAAATAGACAAGACACATTTTCCACCTGTGCCATCTAACTACTTATTATAGCAGATGAGAGGCCAAGTCATATCCAGTCTCTTTCTGCCTTAACAAACTTAAATTTGCAAGCGAATTAGGATAGCTGGCTGTCAAACTTCCTGCGTGGGCACTTTAAATGGGGGAAAGTCACGTCCTTAATAGATTCTACCAGGGTATCATGAAATAAGGATTGCAAAATATCTGTCTCATATGTTATCAAAGCTCCTTGCCCGCCATCCGGCCAAGTATTATCAGGTAAGGCCTGGCTGGTGCAGCAGAGCCTCCCACAAAATTTGAGACAAGAAAAAAAAAAAAACGAGGATAATAAAAATGCAAGCTGGAAATATTCACACGGCCGTGTCTCCCCGGGCAGTAGGGGTATGGTTGCGCCTGATGCATTTTTCTTTCTCATTCTCTGTCTTATCATTAGTGCAAAGCCCTCCAAAGCATAAACAAAATGGAGGGCGTTAGTCAAAACAGTCACGAGCAAGTTGTCAAGGAAACAAAAGGCTTTCTGTGTTTATTTAGCTCCTGCACCGATAAGGAGGAGTCTTTGTACTCATAATTTCACACACATCAGAAAAGAGAAGCCATGCTGAGCGCACACTGACACAGCTCGTCTGAAATGCCACGGGCCTCGCTGACGGACTTTTTAACCCCACAAAGGCCAGTCATGATGCCACCTGCCTAGAAACAATCATGCATTTTATTCATTTGTGACAAGTGTCATTGCGGTGCAATGTTCTATAAAACATATATTACACATTCACTCTACCCTATTTTAATCAAAACAGCCATACAAAGTATGTGAACGCAAAAAAACTAAAGTGGACCTAAGTTTAAAAAAGTGAAATTTTGCTATATTATAGGGAACATGAAAAATGTTCCTCAGCTGTCTCAGCAGGGTTATCTTTAGTCTTAAATTCCTAATGAAAACTAGGAGTGCACTTTCCATGCCTAGTCATTACTGTGCCTTCAGCCTGGTAGCTGTATATGTGCCATGTGAGATCTGAGGCACTGCTGCCTCTGACTGCTAGTCTCACCAGATTTGGAGTGAGATTTGGTGCTGTTTACAGTTCTCCTTGCTGGAGAGGAAGCTGTACCTGAGGACTGGCAGTGCAGGGATCTCCCTGTTTCTGCTTCATTTTATTTTGTAAATCTGTGCTATCTCCACCACTCCTGCTTCTTCTTAACCAGTCATCATAATGGCAGCTCTGACAAAATAAACCAAAGCCTGGCGTCTGCCAAGATAGCTGATAGATACAATGCCTGATAAGATATCATTATCTTATAATGTGAGTGGTATTTTATTAAGTTAGATAGTGCCCCCTGAATATGGGAGCAGACCTCCAAGCCCAAAAGAAATGCGTGTTTATTTGATCACCTGGGCACACTGGGCAAACAGCATACTGACCTACATGGAAGTAATTGCAGTTTTCTTAGATTCAGTGGTCTGCTAAATGATCCAGGGATTAGGCTATCTTGCTCTCTGGTTGTCAGGTAGCAAAGCCTTCGATAACCATGGTTGTATACTGGCATCAATAGAAGGTCTGCCCCCCGACTGCCACTAAGATAATCGGTATTTGGTCTTGGTGGTAGGGCTACTATGTTTAGGGCTTTTTGTTATTCAATGAATTCTAATGATGTCATATTTCTACTCACTCTGCTCACTCCTCTTCTATCAGCATATCCTTGTCAACATCTTTACATGCAAAATACCTAATTTGTTAACAATCCCCTTCCATCTCCAAGTCTGAATACTTCTGTATAAGGGATACAAGAGTCTGATACCAACTCAGATTCAGGTACTATAAGTACTTATATTAATTGTATTTAAAAAATACATTAAGGGTTCCTTTTCATACAGGTACCCTCTGTTTCATCTCAGCAGGGGGTCTGAGAGATGAGTCAGAATAGAAACATGTAATATCTGTGCTCATTTTGTGATTGAGAAAAAATGGGCCTATGTAATCCCCATACGTGGGCAGTCGATGCTTTGGTATGTCAACTGACCTGAAAAGGGCACTGGGGTTGATTTATTAAAAGTGCAAAGTACAAAATCTGGTGCAGCTGTGCATGGTACCCAATCAGCTTCTAAAATCAGCTTTTTCAATGAAGCTTTGAGGATATCTGTCAAGTAGAGAGAGCGCAGGTTCCCTATACAAGGCCCTCCTGTCTGCCAGCTTATTAAGCTGCCTAATACTGCTAGCTGGACTGTCTACCGCCACTCCTAAGGACCCAGAGGTCCATACAGCTTTCAGACCCTAAGGAAGTTCTCCTTGTGCATGCAACAGCCTGTGAGCCTACACTGAATTGCTTGTTTGAAGAAGTGCCTTATTAATACCACTATCTCTTGAACAAGTGAAGTAAGTTGGAATTTCACCTTTGCCATTGTGCAACCTGCTGTATTTTGGTTGTCATAAAGCTACCTTAAAGCAGTCATGTGGTGTTGGTCCTCCCAATTTCAGGTTACAGTAAGTCCGCCCACTTAAGGATGGCTTACTGTACGTGGACGTGTGTCCACCTATATCCATCCACATCTGTTCAGGTCAGGAAACGTGGACCTGGTAAACTTTTTGTGTTCAGTCTGATCCCAGATAGCAAGGATAACTTGCCATAAATTTGTGGCAGGGTTGAATTGTAAGTCTGTTAACTTGCTGCACATTTTCACTGGCAAGATGTACACTTGCAAAGCACTTGAAGCACAAGTTCTAGTTGACACTTTTCCAATTTGTAGCAAATTTGTGTAGCAAGTCTCTAGCAAGAGTATAGTTGTAGTGGTGAGTCTGCAGCATGAGCTCTGCAAGTCTACAGCATGAAAATTCAGCCACAGTGACCCCTGTGGTGGGATGACTATTCCACAACATAACTGAACCAGAACTTGCAGCAGACTTTCAGAATGTTTGCAAAGAAAACATTGAGTCATGTAATGTGGACTTGCTGCAATTGTGCAACAAACTTGTGAAGCCTGGCAAGTCTAGCAATAGCTTAGCAAGTCGTTTTCAAACTTGCAGCACAATTGCTTGCTATCTGGGATGAACCTGAATGGACCCAGATGTGGGCAGATATAGGTGTAAGCACATCTGCTTACATCTGGTCAAATATACCGATCAGCCATAACATAAAGATCACTGGCAAGTTAAGTGAATAACATTGATTATCTCATTACAATGGCATCTGAAAGTTGGTGGGATTTATTAGACAGCAAGTAAACACCTTGTCCAAGCAGTATATGTGTTAAAAGCAGAAAAAATGGCATCACAGTCTATAAGGTACAGGGCAGCGTAGCTGCAGACCAGTTAGGTTGCCCATGCTGACCCATGTCTACAGCCAAAAGTGCCTACAATGGGCATGTGAGCATGGAGCAATAGAAGTAGGTGGCCTGGTCTGATAAATCATGTTTTTTGTTTTTAAATCATGTGAATGCCTGGGTGTGTGTCTGGGGAAGAGATAGCACTAGGATGCACTATGGGAAGAATGTTACTTGACATGTACAACCTACCTAAATATTGTTGCTGACCAAATAAACCCCTTTCATGGAAACTGTATTCTCTGTTGGCAGTGACCTTTTTCAGCAGGAGGATGCGCCCTGCTACAATGCAAAATGGTTCAAGAATTTATTGAGGAACACAATGATGAGTTCAAGGTGTTTAGTTGCCCCCCAAATTCCCTAGATCTTGATCTAATCAAGCATCTTTGAGACGTACTGGAAAAACAAGTGTGATCCTTGGAGGCCCCACCTCACAACTTACAGGACTCAAAAGAATTGCTACTGAGGGCTTGGTGCCAGATAACACAGTATATCTTCAGAGGTCTAGTGGCCTCCATGCTGCAATGGGTAAGGGCTGCTTTGATGGAAAAAGGGGAACCTACTCAATATTAGGTGAGCGATCATCATGTTATGGCTGATCGTTGTATTGCATTGCAGACTATTTTTGATCAGCGTAATCTTGGGTCGAAAATGGACTGATGGTATGCCAGTGTTAAAGGGGGCTTAATGATGTATTAATGAATGTAGAGCTGCATTGTATTGTGTTCTTTATATCCTCCTAGAGTTTGGCTTTAAATAAATAATTTAGCTGCAATAGCCTATTAAAATGTCCCTGTTTTTATTATCGGAGTTGAAAAGTCCATGGCTGCTGACAAGTAAATTCTGTGGATGGCACAGCTATAAGTGTATGGTTATAAAATGTGTAATGCCCCTGCAAATGTTGTCCCAATACTGGAGGTTGCTCTTATTTAGAGTAAAGAAAACAGAGCCATTGTTCCAAGGGGATTGCAAAAACATTCCTATGATTTTCTAACAGCCAGTTATTTTTAATAGCAAAAATAATACAATGAGGGAACATTTAAATGTTTAGAGTTTGTGATAATTTATAGAGCCGTTATAAAGGGAAGTAATTCTCATAAAAGCCACAAC
The DNA here is from genome assembly GCF_042186555.1 of Aquarana catesbeiana. NCBI lineage: Eukaryota > Metazoa > Chordata > Amphibia > Anura > Ranidae > Aquarana > Aquarana catesbeiana. The sequence continues at coordinate 571,514,370 of NC_133326.1, forward strand.
TTGGAAGCTCTAAAAAGTTCTTTTTAGGGGAGAAAGAAAATAAAGAAAGTAAATTACATAAAAAATACATAATCAACACACAACGCTGGTTTAGCAAAGTCTGAGGTTTACGACCAAATACTTGCACCACGAAGCCTGCCACAAAGCAGGCTAGCAAACACCACATCTTATGTGCTAATTACAAAGGAAAACAAAACATTTGGGCCGTGACGTTCATTTATTTTGCTGATACACTATATACGGCTCCTTGGAGGCACTTCTGAACCATGGGGGATAAGTCATATGGAGAGACTTGAAACAATATCATTAGGAAGCAGCTTGAAATGTACCCTGCCCCAGAGCCGCTAAGGACAGGACACCACCCCTTGATGGAACAGTTTGCTTCTAAAAGGTCATAGGATGTCTCCTTTTGGACAGGCATCAAATGGTCCATGCAACATGTCCAGGCCACTGATTTGCACAATGAATCGCCTCTCTGCATAAGCACAGAACTATCCAATTGCATTAAATCTCTAAAGACATGAGCACCAAAGGAGAATTTTAAAGCTGAACTTCAGGCAAGTATAGAAAGCACAGTGCATTTGTGAATTCCTTTACAAATACCTAAAGCTGAACTCCAGTCAAACATCTAAATACACAAATGAAAACATATATGGGGCTGTTTTAATTGCCAAAGAATTTGTATTACTGTTTATCCAGTTCTGAGATCCAGACACCTCTGCCACACAGCACAACCATGACCTAACTTTTCTTTACTGCAGTTCAGTAACATTTGGAGGTCTTGTTCCCTCACCAGTCCTCCCCTAACAGAGAGCTCCTCCCCTGTCACTCTCCAATTTCTTTCTATAAGCATGGTCCTTGTTGGCACATGTGCACTAGAACACAACTGACTGGCTCCTTGAGCTGCTTCTCTGGCTTTTAAAGCAGAAGAAAAGCTTCTAACTATTTTTGAGCACATTCCCTCTCTTCCTCTTAACTATCCAACATTTCCTAATTTCCTATGTAAAAAAGATCTGTTTAAGCAGGTGCAGTTAGCTAGTCTGTCACTAGGTGGCTCTGTCCAAAAATAGTGTCATAATAGGGAATGATGTAATTGGGTGTTAGGTCCACTTTTAGACAAAGTTTTCCCGTAGTAATGTAATGGGTGGAGTTAGTGCTGTGCCCATATAAAGGCCAGGATGGAAGGAGCCTAGAAAGATGGGGCATGGGGGCCAAACACCCCAGAAGCCACGTGGATGTAATCAGCTACTGCCAGGGGCCCTCCATAGGGCTGAAGCCTCAGCTGAAGAAGTTTAACACCCAGAAGAACCAGCCCTAGTCACCCAGACTCTTGTTATGGTCTACTGTGGACTGAGTGGGATGCAAAAGGCATTTTAGGCCAGGTAAGTGATCTCTGACGTGAGTATTGGCACACCTGGGAGAGAAAGAGTAACACATAGGACCGTGCCTGGCTGGGCAGAGCTATAGTCCAGGACTGGGACAGAAAAACTGGTATGCTACAAAAGGCATCTTGTTAATCTCGATTTGATAGAGCAGGATGCTTCACTTTGTTAATCTCAGCTTGAATAAAGTAGAATGCTACAGAGTCATAATATACAGGGAGATGGGTTGCAACACTGTGGTGCTCCCAAGGAGAGGTGAGGATGTACAAGTAGAAGATGGTTTATGAGTGATGTCCTAATATTCCGCTCACCAATGACTACTACAGTATGTCCACTGTTGTGTTTGGCATTCCAGGCCAAAGACATCTGTCAGTATGTCAAGTGATGTTGTATGCCATTGCCATCTTTTGAAGTGGAACAGTGCAGAAAATACATCTTTAGTATGGACATTCCTTTCTTTGAGAATATAAAGGCTAAAGGCCGGGGATATTTCGGGAAGGCCTACGGCAAGGAGTTAGCACAATATGCCAAAGGCTTCTAACTACCAGCAGTGGGTGACTGACCTATCCAAGAAGAAGCGGGGCAGGTGTTCTTGCAAGTTGGCACCAATACAAAGCCAACTGTGGTCCCCCTTACATGTGTACTTCCCTCATTTTAATCCTGTTTGGTCTGGTCATGTGATCCTGCAGCTCTGGCTCCTCTGTGTAAGAAAGTGCTCAACAACAGTTATGAATTCCGGGAATCGTGACATCACCCATAGGTTCTCATGGCCCAGCAATTGTTGGTGTTGCCTCCTGTGAACTTGAGACTGGACCAGAGCAGATAAAAAATACTGTAGGTAAGTACACAGATCTTTTTTACAGAGTGTATACAGGATAGGTAGAAGTAGGAAGGAGGGAACATTTTTAAGAATAGTTAGAGTTGGGCTTTTCTTCCATTGTAATCTAAGCTCTGCTCTACGGGGATTGCAAGAGGCTGAGACCAAGTAAAATTCAGGAACTACAATGCTTGTAAAATAATAATAATAATAATAATAATAATAATAATGATGTATTAATGAATGCAGATATGCATTTAATAATTGAATTGTATCTCCTACATTCCCCTTAAGTTCAGTGTTAGAGTACACCACTTCACTAAACAGAAAATTATTCTAGGTATTTCTAATAAAATAATATATAATTGCACTTACCAATTTTTTTGTGTATTTAGAAAAATTGCCTGGTGATTCTGACAGCATTTTGTTCTTCCTCCTGAAGGGTGACAACACTGCAAGGCCTGCAGAAATTTCACTTCAACACTGCACAGGGCTGTATCATCAAAAAAGCTAATGAGGAAGGTTATCAGCATCGTAACTGCTCAAAATCCTCCTTCCTGCCAATCAGCACCTAATATACGATCCAAGAGGGCACCGTACCTGAAGTGATGCAGGATGGATGCTGTCTTGGATTCTGCCTACTTGCAGAAAAGACCGTGGATGGCACCATCCCTCCCGCCACTGCTTAAACCCATAAAAACATATCCACAAATATGTAGAACACTCTATCCTGCATTTCCCAACTGGTAGTGTTTGTATGTATTGAAACCTGTATTAAATGGCCCAAATGCATGTGTTGTATAATTGAATGAAGGTCTTCATATACAGAGCCAAGTGCAGGGATCAATAGTTCATCAATCAGGTCTCAATGCATTTCGCCAAATGGCTTCCTCAGGTGTTCTATTAGTGCTGTGAAATGCATTACAATTAGAATCATGTTATATATTGTAATACATAAAGAAAAAAAACAAAGAAATAATGCAAAATCTGTACATTACATAAATATATATTTCATCACCTGTATGTGGGTAGTAATGAGTACTCACATCTATCTAGTCAAAAAGACAAGGCCAAAAAAGAGAGCTTCCGCTAAGATGAAGGGGAGAGAGAATCCAGCCAAACAAAGAAAGGCACTGCTTCATGAGGAACCCACCAAGGCCAATTCTTCTATTAGATAATAACCATATGTATAGTCTCAGTAATCTCCTAATATAGAGCAGAAACACCCATTAAAGGAAATGGAGGATCACAACAGATATGTCTAAGCGAAGAGTGTCCAAAAGACACCAGTGCAAAAGGGTACAAAAGATGTGTGATATTCCAACAAACTCACTTTAACATGTAGCGGAAGGGGTGTAAAACAGAGAGGTGATAAGGGCGCTCTGGTGGAGGTGGGTAGCTGGTCAGAGGGATGGTGGTGATGAGGTGGCACTTCTGGCAGCACTTTGGTTAGAGGAGAAGCAACTCTGAAGATATAAAAAAGGAAAAGAAAGGCGCCTCTAAGTGCAGTATGTAAAATTTAATAGAGTGCACAAAGGGTTAAAAGCACTTACAAGATTGTTGAGTGTTAAAAGACATGATAAAATCAGGAGTCCTCATCTGTGGCATGTGTCCATCCTCAGCACGGTGGTAGAGAGCAGTGTAGAGCCGTCCAGCAGCTGTAAAGCGTTCTCATGCGTGTTGAAAAGAGGAGGCAGCAGGGAAGCCTGTATTCACTGCGGGACACACAAGGCTGATGATGTCAGTGGAGAGAAGGGGGCGGTAACGCGTTTCGGAGCATGTGCGGCTCCTTCGTCAGACCTACGCCCACACTCCTCAAGCTGGCTTATAAATGGTGAGGGGGAGGAGCAAGGGGAGGAGTGTGGGCAGATACTAAATACACAATGATAAGGGAAGTGACAGATGTATTATGAGGACGGCCAAGACGACCGTGCACACGCAAAATGGATTATTAACGTCAGTGCTATATACAATGAAGTCCTGAAGGAATTTGAAACAGGGGTACAGGGCGCAGATGTCAGTGATTAAATTAACAATAATAAATAAATAAATATACAAACATAAGGTTGACATTGAATTAATATACAGGTGTGTTACATGGTCGGCCGGGTGTCTATATGAATGTGTTATAAAGGCGGCCGGGCATTTGTACACACGCAAATAGGGTCGTAAGTCTAATGTTGAGTTGACAATGAATAAATCTACAGCCGTGTTACAAGGGCGGCCAGGCGTATATACACATGTGTTACCAGTATCATGAAATAGATCAAGGTCTAAGAATGCTAGATGTGTTTTATCGTGAACAGATGTAAAGGATAGGCCCATGTTGTTATCATTACAATGGGAAACAAAAGATTCAATATCATCGGTATTACCGTCCCAGATAATAATGATGTCATCAATATAACGACCGTAAAATATAATTTTGGCCATGAAAGGGTTATTCGCCCATATGTATCGCGTTTCCCAAAGACCCATAGTTAAGTTAGCATATGAAGGTGCAAAATTGGTGCCCATGGCAGTGCCATGGGTTTGAAGGTAGTAATGGTCTTCAAATATGAAATAATTGTGAGTCAGGCAGAAGAATGTGGCCTCTAGAATGAATTTAGCTTGGTTTGGATGAATAGATGGGTCTTCTGACAGAAAGTGTTGTATGGCCTGCATGCCGACATTATGGGGGATGGATGTGTATAATGATTGGACATCCAGTGAGAGCCAGATGTAGTTGGGCTCCCATTGGTATGGACCTAATAATTCAAGCAAGTGTATTCCATCTTTGATATGGGATTGTAAATTGGAAACAAAAGGTTGTAGAAAAAGGTCTACATACTGGGAAAAACCACTAGTAATACTGTTCATAGAGGCAACTATGGGTCTGCCAGGGGGGTTGGTAGTGCTTTTATGTACTTTTGGTAAATGATAGAAATACGGAGTTTGGTGATATTTTTTAACCAAGAATGAAGCTTCGTTTTTGGTAATTACATTATCTTTGGTGGCTTGGTTAACTAAAATTGTAGCATCAATAGTGAAATTAGGTAGGGGGTCCTCTTGCAATTTTGTATAGGTTTGTGAGTCTCCGAGTAGTCTAATGGCCTCTTTGATGTAGTCTACCCGGTTTTGCAACACAATGCTACCGCCCTTATCTGCTGATTTAATGATAACATTCTCATTGGTTTTCAATAAATTGAGGGCTAATCTTTCTGGGTATGTTAAATTGTGATTTTTATAGGGGTTATGTTGCTGTTGGCACATCATCAATAATTCAGAGTATACCATGCGGTAAAATGTTTCAAGGCATGGGCCTTTAGATTGTGTGGGATAAAAATTAGACAGGGGACGAAAATTGGTGTGTTTAACTGCAGGAGAACAATTTAGATGTTGGGTATATAAAAGGGCATCTGATTCAGGATTATCAGGGTTAAGGAACGGTCCAGTTCCTTCGTGATATAATTCTTCTAATATATCCAAGGCTATTTTTTCGTCTAGGATGTTGCTATAGGCTGAAGAGGGGGAGGTTGTGTCGATTGAAATGATAGATGCATCTTTAGCTGCTTTTATATTATAAAATCTTTTGAGGGTAAGGTCTCGGATAAACATGTTTAAATCTTTGAACAACTGGAAGGCGTTAGGCAAATTAGTTGGTGCGAAAGTAAGTCCTCGTGTGAGTAAGATAGTTTCCTGCGTTGTGAGTGTGTGTGAAGATAAGTTGAAAATCTTCACCGTAGGCGTTGTTTTCTGCTGTGTGGGCTTGGGTTTATGTTTTCCTCCTCGTCCCCTACAACCTCTTCGGTGTATTTTCTTTTTGACGGCCTGGTGGGGAAGAGGCTGGGCCCTAAAAAAGAGACCGCAGGTAGTGCTGCATCTGAAGTAAGTTGAGCACCAGTTACAGTGGAATAGTCAATGGTGCCCCTGGAGCTGGGAGTGGATGGAATAGTGGAATTGCTTACCATTACCGCCCCCTTCTCTCCACTGACATCATCAGCCTTGTGTGTCCCGCAGTGAATACAGGCTTCCCTGCTGCCTCCTCTTTTCAACACGCATGAGAACGCTTTACAGCTGCTGGACGGCTCTACACTGCTCTCTACCACCGTGCTGAGGATGGACACATGCCACAGATGAGGACTCCTGATTTTATCATGTCTTTTAACACTCAGCAATCTTGTAAGTGCTTTTAACCCTTTGTGCACTCTATTAAATTTTACATACTGCACTTAGAGGCGCCTTTCTTTTCCTTTTTTCCTTTTTTAGCGGAAGGGGTGTGCCCAACAAGGATTCCCAGAATAGGAATAATATGGATTGCCAGTGAAAAAGTTAAGGGGTGATTGGTGTACATTTTTTCACATCCTGTAAAATACAACCACAAGTGCACCCATGAAAAGCTATGAGCAGCATCTCAGCTTTTAATATACTCAGCATATAATCAGCTTGTAAACTCATGCTGAGCAGAAAAAGTGTTGGCTGAAAGAAAAAGGCCCATGTGCCCCCCCACCATGTTCGGAATTGATCCTGCCTTGCAGTGCTCACATCAGCCCACATGTACTCTTGGACACCCTGGCCCTTTATAGACATTACCACTCTGCCATTTCCAAGTAATCTTTTTATGTACTATAAACGTCAAAGCTGGACCAGGCCTCGTGAAACGGTAACTATCAACCAGTATGAGCAAAATATTTTTAAAATGCAGTTGTCCTGACACTATTTTGTCAAACTTCTGCTGACTTCAGCACGAGATTGCAGATCTGCAGTGTATTAACTTCTTAACTTCTGCAAATAAGTGACAGACAAGGTAAATGCCTTTAGTATATCAGACACAGATGCAGGCCTGGGAGGGGGAGAGTTGTGTCTAGACATATTTTTTAGAGCGTGATACATTGCCCCCAAAGTGTTAACTAAATATTGATGAAATCTGCTTTAATTTATTGGCTTAGGTAAGTGTTGCAGGACATGCGTAGCCCTGTCAACGAATAAACGTTGCTTGGCATTGGAAATAACCAGAACAGGAAGCCATTAAGTATGTTCTGAGAATTCACCCTTATTTCGCGAGAATTATGTCACCTAGAATGCGTGCCTGATGCGTTACGCTGCATTCACTCCTCATCTGGGATTTAGCATCCCCGGAGAAGCTGCTCTGCTAAACAACGTTTTTGTTGTGTAAGAGCCTATACTACAGCAAAATGAGGCTCTCCAGCCGCTGTCCAACTATTCAGGCTTCATTTATCAAAGCAGTTCATCTTGTTCATGAAGCAATTTGAATGTTCACTTTGCAAAGCAAATGTTAAGAAAGGGACCCGTGTTCATGCTGAATATCCAATCATGTGCAAAGGTAATTACAAAAAAAAAAAAAAGAATTTGCTAGCACGTGATTGGTGATTTAACAAAACACAGCTTCACCTTTTTTAAAAGGATGCCGCACACGCTTAAAAGGGTGACACACAGACAGCTCCCCTCAGTCAGCTTCTTCTAAAAAGCTGGGTCTCTGCCTTCCTCCCTCAGATCACCCACCTGGGGCCTCCACATGGCAGCCTGTGCCTGATAGGGCAGCGTGCCCCTCTCAGGCTGGACTCCTCCACTCTGGGAGAAGATCAAAGTGCTCTAAGAATAAAAACAGTCTCCCAGCCCACCTTCAGAGCCTGCCTCTATGGGATAGGCCAGGACTGTATCAGTTATTATGCTGCCATCTGCATAGCTCCACACCTATCATCCAGAAACTTTTCAAGTTGCCTGGATACAGAGGGAGCTATCCAGCGGACTAGCAGCTGCAGAGCACACCGATCAGGTCTAACTAAACAATTGCAGCTCACAGTGAGTACATTGAGTCAAACTATGCTTTTACCTCAACCATAATCACAGCCACACTGACTAAAGTGTGGCAGCTAAATTTCCCTGCCAAAAACAAACACTAACATTTGTCTAACTTTCCCAGCACCTAACTAGGAGGGTGCTACATTCTTACAGCATTTGCAATACTGAGCAGGGTTCTTTGGTCTTCCATCAACTTGTTGAGCTGTTTCCACAATACCAGTATGAAGTTAACAATGTATGTGGTAGGAACAACTGTAACGACTTGTAATTTGACATCAAAATGAGGCAACTCGTGATATTAGAAATTCTAAGTGATTTTCTCATGGATGAATAATAATTTGTGGCTGTCTTAAATGATTGACTGTTGTACAATACAGACACAACATCACCTATGGGTATTGGTAACGCCAATAATATTACTTTGGTTCATTATTAAAAACAAGCCAAAGTTTATACCTTCAAATAATGTCAGTGTTAATTATCTTTGTAACAGAACAAATACTTGTACTATGCTTTGCTATATGTTGTATGCAATGTGTAAGCTCAAATGTATAGTTGATATGATATCCATGGCCAAGGCTACACTAAGGTTGTAACTGAGACTTGGCATCGCAGAGGTTAGTAAGGTGTTGATTTTGTTGCCTATATAGATTTTTCTTCCATTTTGCAGCATTTTACATTCAATCCGAAATCCTGGGAATGCCCCCGCTCAGAAATCATCCCCCTTTGTATTAGAAATAGTTGTTTCAAGTGTATAATTATATGGATGAAAAGCACAGAGCAGAGAGGAATTGAGCTCGCTCTACACGACACAGACATTAGACACATCACAGCCATTATTCTCGCCAGCTCCACTTCAGGATGGCCCTAGAGTACCCGGCAGACCTGGAAAGATGCCCACTTCATAAAAGGCATTATGCACCTCACCACCAGCTGGGACTCCACCGAGATGCTGCTAACGTTCTGATTCCAGCACAAAATAAATACAATTCCTTAAATATATTTCTCCCCTTCTAAAGGCAGTAAATTGTAACTTGGCTGTAGCTGTCCTGCACCATAACATAAATCCTCTGGGTGCTAAACAAATCAACAGAATGCAAAGCTCATCTGATACTCTGATACAGAGAGTGAAAGGCTCCATTTTAGGCACATATTTTTAGGCACATATTTTTAAAGCAGAACTCTAGTCTTCAGTCTTGCACAGTTGTACAGGCTCCTCTCCTGTACTGAAAATGCTTACTCTGATTTCACTGCACATTGTGAGATTATGACAGAGTGCATTGGAAGCAGCAGCAAATAGAACCTGCCTCATTTTCTGGCTGGAGGACTTCAGCATCATCTAGCGCGTTCCTTCCCAGAAAGACTGTTCTTGACCCACCCCTTTCATTCACTGAATTTCACTTCTGTCAATCATGGAGGCTCAGCATCACATGTGGGTGTTATCTTGTGTGGTCTGCATGCAAATACAGCTTACCTAGGGACACCTGTTCTTCAATACCGATATCTACATAATAAAGCCCATTCTTCCAGGATGTAGCTTTCATCAGGGCCGAGTACTCTTCAGAGAAGTACTGAGGCAGGTTGCTGTCATCTTTTTAGGACGCTAAGAAGGGCTACTGATAGGGGGTAGAGCTGGCCCTACTGTACCAAACCCAGGCCCCATCCTTTTAACTGGTAGGCCAAGAGAAATGAGGGGACTCTTCAAAAACCTTTGGGCACATGTACATTAATTCCAGTGGCTGTGGCTCCCTGTGAATAAATAAACGTTACCCAGGCCCCATCAGTTCAGTAGCAGCAGAGTAGTAGAACAGAGTGGGAACTATTTTTCAGGAGCAGACAGAGCAATCCTCTATGCCTCAGCTCCTAAAAATTAAATTTAAACAAATAAAGTTTTGGACACTTCTTTAAAGCTGGGCTCACATATGTGCAATTTGGATGCGAATTTCCCCGTCTGCTCCTGAAAATGAGTAAATAGGTCTTCTCTGTATGCAGCCCCTTTTTGCTGATTGATGGGGACTGAACAGTGGTGTACCTAGGGGGTGACATGAAACGGAGGACACCCCTCACTCTGAACTGCTGCTGCTAAGTAAAGAGATCTGCACTAAAGCGGAGTCTGTACTGGGGGGGTTTAGGCTTTCTCTATTTTTGGAAGTCTGTACTGGGTTAGATCTGCACTGAAGGGTGACTGTACTGAGGGGGGCTGTGCCAAGAGGGAAGGCTGTACTGGGGGGGGTCTGCATTGAGGGGATTTGGCACTGGAAGGATCTGCATTGAGGGCATATTTAATGGGGGGTCTGTACTGAGGGAGTCTGTACCCGGGGGGGACTTTACTGAAGGAATTGGATGGAAGGGTGGTCTGTGCAGGGGGGCTCTGTACTAATGAGTTAGGCTGGTGGGGTTTGTACTGGGGAAGGTCTGTACTGGGGGAAGGGGAGAGGATCTGTACTGAAGAGTTAGGCTGGGAAGGGGTCTGTACTGAGGTAGTAGGCTGGGAGGGGGGATTTCAGTCTGTGGGAGAAGATCTGTACTGGGGAGAGATTGGGACTGTTGACTGAAATCTGTACTGTGGGGGATATAAGCTTGGGGGGGGGTTGTAGTACTGACAGGAGGGGATAATTTTTGGTTGTATTCTGTGTTGTGCATTCCTGAAAGTGTAGCTATGAGTACTTTTGCATATGTTTGCTGTCTATACAGTGAGTAGGCTTTTTATTTAGACCATGATCCTTCAAGCCCCTCCTAGACTTTACATAGTTCTTTGGGTCAGCTTGGCCCAAATGAACTATGTCCCTCACTTAATTGTGAGGCCGCTGGATGTGCGGTATAAACTGTATGTAGTTGACGCTACAGAAAGTATACCGCACTGTGTTTCGGGTGCAAGCCGAGACTTCCTGTCTCATTCCCGGAACACAGTGGAGTCTATCACAGTGGCGCTCAGCCACTCACAGAAAGCAGTGTATTCTATTAATGAGTACAACGCTTCCTCTGATTGGCTGACATCATCAGCCTGCCCCTCTGACATTGATAGAAAACACCGCTTTCTGTGAGGGAGAAAAAAGTGGGGAACAAGCTGACCCAAACGAACAATGTCCAACAAAAGATGGAGTTCAGCTTTAAATTAATTGATACCAAATCTCATCAGTTTGGAGTTGCCATAAAATGAAGGACCTAGTATTATTGCTCTCACTCTGGCATGCATGGCGATATATCAAATGTGTGAGGCAATCATACACACACACATACACACACAGACACATGTGTGATCTATGTGTGTATTTGTGTTTGTGTATGCGAAGGATGATGGGGTGCTTTCATTTTTTAAGTTTATTTATTTATTTTAATTTTATTTTACATTTTTTTAACTTTTTTTTTCCCCTTAAAGAGGCAGTAAACTCTCAAATATTTTTTGTTTTTTTCCTTCCCTGCAAAGTAAAGGCATAATGTGCTAGTATGCATCGCATACTAGCACATTATGTGACACTTACCTGCAAACAAAGCCCGTGTCGTCCCCGCTGGAAGCTGCATGCATATTCGCCCATCTTCCTTCCAGGGCCGTGGACTCTGGCTGTGTGACTGGTCAGCGCTGTGTGACGTCACTCCTGTGCATGCATGCGGGAGCCGTTGGTCATGACACACTGTACTGGGGAGACGGCACGGACGACTGCCGTTCCTTCAGAGCACATAATGTGATCGGCGCAGTATACAGTAAATATCTCCTAAACGACAGTCGTTTAGGAGATATTTACAGTACCCATAGGTAAGCCTTATTGTAGGCTTACCTATAGGTACAAATATATTTCAGGAAGGTTTACAACCTCTTTAACCACTTAAGCCCTGGACCATTTGGGTGGCCAAAGACCAGGGCACTTTTTGCGATTCAGCACTGCGATTTAACTGACGATTGCACGGTCGTGCCACGTGGCTCCCAAACAAAATTGACGTCCTTTTTTTCCCACAAATAGAGCTTTCTTTTGGTGGTATTTGATCACCTCTGCGGTTTTTAGTTTTTGCGCTATAAACAAAAAAATAGCGACAATTTTGAAAAAAATGCATTATTTTTTACTTTTTGCTATAATAAATATCCCCCAAAAATATATAAAAAAACATTTTTTTCCCTCAGTTTAGGCCGATACATATTCTTCTACATATTTTTGGTAAAAAAAACCCGCAGTAAGCATTTATTGATTGGTTTGCGCAAAAGTTATAGCGTCTAAAAAATAGGGGTTAGTTTTATGGCATTTTTATTAATAATTTTTTTTTTTACTAGTAATGGCGGCGATCTGCGATTTTTATCGTGACTGCGACATTATGGCGGACACATCGGACAATTTTGACACATTTTTGGGACCATTGTCATTTTTACAGCGATCAGTACTATAAAATTGCACTGATTACTGTAAAAATGACACTGGCAGTGAAGGGGTTAAGCACTAGCTGGCTCGGAAGGGGTTAAGTGTGTCCTAGGGAGTGATTCTAACTGTTAGGGAGTGTGGCTACAAGTGACACGTCACTGATCACCGCTCCTGATCACAGGGAGCTGTGATCAGTGACAGTGTCACTAGGCAGAACAGGGGATGCTTGTTAGCATTTCCCCGTTCTTCTTCTTTGTGAGACGATCGCGGGTATCCTACTCACAGAGCTCGATGCGGGTGCGCACGCGTGAGCCTCTGGCGCGCACGCGATGGCACGGCGGCAAATTCAAAGGGACATACAGGTATGCCCATTTGCGCAGCCGTGCCATTCTGTCGACGTAAATGTACAGGCGGTGGTCGGCAAGCGGTTAAAGCAATATTAAACCCAAAGACAATATGTAATATATTTCAGCTTACTAATCCTTGGATGTGGTAGCTGTTTTTTTTTTTTTTCCACTTTATTTTCACCTAGTGATCTGACCTGTAACACATTCCTGCCTTATTGTGAAGGGGAAGGAAGTGAGGTCACAGGCTTGATGGAGGGCTCATGGGCATTACCAAAACATTGTCTTTGTATATGATTATGCAAAAAAGTCGGGAAGCAGATTTTTACACTTTGAAACAAGCTTGTTGGTGTACTGGCGACATATCTTATCCATGATCCAGAAACATATCGTGAATGAAGCCACAGCCACAGAGGAGGTCCCAAGTAGGGGGTCTCGGTTCATGTTCTGATGAATAAATTTACTCTTCATTGGATTTGTGATGACACAGAGATGCTTCTCCAATCTTTTAAACCGGTACACTCCCCTGACAATACCTTTGTCTACCTTTCAGGCTAGAAAAGCAGCGCCATATTTTTTTAGCAATCATTCAACATCATCTGTATCCTGGACTAAAATCCTAACCCTATATGACACAAGCATGGAAATTCCAGATGCAGTGCAGTAGCTAAATGTATGAAGTCTCTCACAGACTAGCCCTCTTAACTTCTGCTCCTTGCTACAAAGTTACAATTATAGAGATTGGTGATCCATATGGAGAGGCTGAGGAAGGATGGGCTGAGATCTGATCTTACAGATCTGATCTTACAGATCTGATCTTACAGATTCTGATAAGCCTCCCCGCCCGTAGACCCCCACAACCACCAGCCAGGGTTGTGAGGAAGAGGCCTTTGTCCCCATCAACATGGGGACAAAGGTGTTTTGGGGGGGGGGGGGGCATGTGGCCTGGTATGGTTTCCTGGCCTGCTAGGCTCCATGCTCGGAGAAGGGTCTGGTATGGATTTCGCCATTTTTTTTTTTATTCTGACATGGGGTTCTCCTTAAAATCCATACCGGACTTGAAGAGCCTGGTATGGATTGGGGGGGCCTCCACGCAGTTTTGTTTTTAAGTTTTTTTATGCCAGCATTCTTTACATTCAGCTGTCAGCAGGATGTCCCGCTGACAGCTGATGAGTCATCAATTATTAAGGACGCGGCGGCCACCCGCTCCTTAACAACTGGCTATTCACAGTTTGTTAAGGAGCCTTTCCTATTATAAAAAAAAGCAAAACACATGTAAAAACGCATCAAAACACACAACTTGCATTTTTGGTGCGAGTTTATTGAAGTCTACTACACGCAAAATGCAATCTGCTGCAGGAAAAATAGTCCCTGACCCTTTCCAAAAATGCAACGGCTGAATTACATAGGTGTGAACGTGTTCCATAGGAAACCATGGTAAATGGACTGTAGTTCAGCAAAATGCACTAAAAACGCTTAGGTGTGAGCCTAGCCTAAAGAATAAATAAATATATTTACCTTTTTTTCCAGGTGTCTTTGGTCTGGCCCAGTGACATCACAGGTCCTCCTTTACCCTCTTCTGCCTCTGGTGATGGCCAGGTCGTAAATGCTGCAGAAGTGTCACCACATAAAATTATATATCTATCTACAGCACTCCTCTGTGATTCCAGGGCAGGGGGTGGAGCCATGACACCTTAAGCTCTCAAGAAGTGGGTTGAATGACTTTGGATCTCATTCAACTTGGAAGAGGAGTAATTCTGCATCGGTGAGGAAAAAAGGGTTAGTATAGCAACTGGAACTGCATTTTTGTTTTTAAAAACTGCTAAGATGCCCAAACTAGAAAATGAACTTTAACTATCAACCCACAAAATTACAATCTGAATTGACTTTTATATGCAAGGATAACTGAATTTACAAGACTGGCTGAGAAAAATTACAAATCCATTGGCATGTAAGACAATCAACATTCATACTGTATCTTCTAGTTGTGGATTTAGCTTTGTGCCTGCAATTCGGCTTTAAGCAAGACTCATTGTATTTTAGGCCTCCTTCACATGGGTAGCCTCCTGTGGCTGCTGGTGGCTTCTTGCCGGACAGAAGAACAGCTGCATGCACATAGTATATGGCGACAATCAGATTTGTACAAATCAATGGCTGTTGCTGATGGCATGTGACCACCCATCCAAGCAGCTCCATGCGCTTAGGGGCTCTGACAGGCCCTGACAGTTTGCATCCAGGTCAGGCCGCACACTGGAGCTAAATGGCCAGTTCATATGTGTCCATAGCACAGATTGCTGCGCCCAGAGGTTGCATTTAGTCACCTGTGAATGCAGCGGCCTATCGGCCATAATTCTCTCATCTGATTTAGGCCTTAGGGCTAGTTTACACTAGCTATCTGCTTTCGGAATGCAGAGAGCGTTTGAGAGGCAGTGAGGAGGTGTTATATCACCTCCTAATTGCCTGCTGTAACACTTTGATCCCCGCACCAGTGCACTGCAACTGCATTGGGCTACAGGGCGGTTGTGGGGCGCCCCCTTTCAGATGAATGGGTAAATGTGGGGATCATTTTTACTGCACCGCAATGCAAAGCATCACAGCCCCAACATATGTCCGTTGCCTGTCCAGCTAAATGTAAAGCAGTTGGGGGGCAGTAAAACCACACATGAGGTTTTACTGCCCCTCAACTGAAGTGTAAACAAAGCCTTAGAGATAACCCACCCATCGATTTTGCTATCAAGGCTGCCATTAAATCTAATGTCAAATGCAGACCAGGTGGACAGAAAGCTTCAATTAAAAACAAAAAAAGACACATTTTTGGAGGAATCTTACAAATATGAATTTTGGGTATAAACTAAGGACTGAGGCCATTTCCAAAAATAATAATATAAAACTAAAAAACAATCATATGGTGATGTATTTGAAAATGTTGTCAAAGAGCAAGTCTTGAAAGGCTTTAAATGCAAGTAATTAAGCACGCCATATGTATGGCATTTGTCAGTAGGACTGCTCAGGTCCAGCCAGGGTTGCCTTGGCAACACTGGGATGTCAGTCCCTAGGTAGCAGAGGGCTGCATTAGGAAACAGTTTTCAGATAAGATGGCATCATTGTGAGAAGGGGGGGGGGGTGGTACTAGCTCTTCTTCTTCCAGTTCTGCCATCAATAATCAATACCAGACTAGGTTTGGCATTAATTTAATAAAAGTATGTTAGGACTGGCAGAGTGCATTTCGCAGCTAAATGGTTAAAGTGCCAGCGGTGCCGTGCAGCTTTAAGGGGCGGCTCCGGTGGGGGGATGCTGCCGTTGTGAGCCAGTCAGACGTTGACTAGATTTTGTATTGATGCCTCCATCTGAAGCCGCCCGGGAGGCTCATGTTTACTCTTGAATACGTGGACTGGTGCCAGGTTGGCACCGCTCTCTATGTTTATACATTGAAATTCAGGGCATGACTCTGACTTTCAAATGATCCTCTCAAATTAGTGCTCATTTCGCAGAATGCACAGGCTGCTTGTGACAACGCTGTGAACAGTCTGAGAATAACAGCAGGGCTGAAATTTAACCCCCCCCAAATGCTGGGAGGACAGCTAGAAGTGCAGTGGAAGAACCCATGTGTAAAGCTTCTGGTATTTAAAGTGTATGTAAACCGAATAATGAACTTCTCTTATTTGCTTCCCTTTGGTCTGGTAAATATACATTAAACAGCATTTTGTTACTTTGTTCATTAAATGCAAAAGGAATCCTGCCAAAAATCCAGTGCATTCTGCAGTGTTATCAGCTCTGCCCATTTCTCTTTTGTGGACTACAAAACACCTCCCTCCTACGTTGTGGTGATAATAATAGGAGAAAATCCTAGGATCTCATGTTCTGAGGTCCTAATGCATTTCCTGTCCTAGGGTGACCACTTTGCTCCTTTAGCAGTACAATGAAAGAGCATTGAAACCTTAAGACAGGAAGTGTTTGACTGGAAAAATCACCATCTGAAAATAAAGGGAAAGAAGCCTGATGTGTCATAAAGGGTTATAGGGCTGTTCAGCCGTTCATGGTTATGGTTATGCATGCAAGCAGGACAAGAATATGCACATGCACCTATGTGTTGCTGAAAAGGGCAAAAATCATAATCTCAGGATCTTAATTACATACTCTACATACAATCATGTGCAAAAAAATAAGGATACCCCATGAAAACTGTTCACTTTTTCAACATATTTGAGTAGGCAAATAGGTCTTTATTTAAAGAATGCCTACAGATAAAGATGGTATACTTGAACAAATGGGATATAAAAGTGACACAGTATATACACTTTCATAATTTAATTTAACCCTCCTGGCGGTATTCCCAAGTGTGGCCCAGAGTTAAATTTCAGTACCATTAGCAGTAACCCCAAGCCACACTTGGGATTGCATTGCAGAATCCTGGTACAGCATACTTACCTTGTCACCAGGATCCTGCGATGTCTCCCGCTGTGTCCTCCGCCGGATCATCTGCCCGATTATCTGTGTTCCCTGCGAGCGTCGTGACTCACGGGGGCAGAGCCCGGCGGCAAATTCAAAAAGTACAAAAAACATAACACATGCAGTACACTGTAATCATACAGATTACATTACTGTATCAAATCATTTCACATCCCTTTTATCCCCAGTGCTTTGTCTAGTGCCCTGCATGCAGTTTTATATTATATATACTGTTCTTTCTGCCTGGAAACTTGAGATTGTCCATGGCAACCAAAAAGTGTCCCTTTACGTCAAAAGTGGTTTTAGACCAGCTAGAAAACAGCGATAATAAAGTAGAACACTTGCAGAATTGAGTGATAGTGATTTGTGGGGAAATTCATTTTATTATTATTATATTATTATTATTTTTTATAATTATTTATAGTTATTTATTATATTATAATTTATGATTTCATGTTTCAAACTTTTTTATACCCTGGATGTCTACTAGACTCTTGTTTGGACAGATTTAAGTGAGTTATTACTAAGAATTACGGGCCTACAATATAAAATGCCAAATTTCTATGCAAAATAATTGTACCGCTTTGAGATTCAAAAATCTGACATAATCATACTGCCAGGGTGGCTACAGAAAATGCAGCTTTGTCACATGGAAAAAGTAAGTGCATCCCCATATTTACCACCACTTCTTATTAATGTTTAGGTGTTCAAAATTAGTTGCCAATGGTTAGAACCTCAATATGGAGTATCTCTTCACATCATACTGCACATAAAACTCACCGCAACATGCATTGATATGCATTTAACTCGCATTTGAGTTGAATGTTTATGTGCATTGACATGCTTTTTTATGCCATCCACTGTGAAGTGAAAGGTCCCTGGTAGGGTAAAAATACTAACAATTTATTTTTTATATCTTTGCTTTCAGTTCACTTGCGTTTACATGTGTTCATGTGCTTTGCATTAAAATGCAAACAGGTTGCATTTTAACAACACAACACACTGCATTGAACACATTTACACAACACTGTTATGTGAACAGGGTACATAGAACATCATTGTTTTCTATGTGCCCTACAATGATCTGGTGCAGAAAAATGCAGGTCACTGCACATGGTGTGATCGAGCTCTAAATTTCAGCTATCTAGGGTCTGGTGTTCTCTTTGCTATTGATGTGTATGATGTCATCTTTGTCAAGGTCAACAGAGTTCTCTAAGGCCCTCGGAAAAAAGCTGCAAGGGTAAGATGCCTTTGAGCTTGGCAAGGGATTTTAAAATATTGCCAATTGATTTGAAATCAAATTTTCCATACCAAGGAAAAAAATTAGTATAGATTTCAAATGACTTATTTTTTCAGGACTGGCCAAGCAAATTCGGAGTTGATCATTTGAAGAAAAGAAGTCTAATGCTCCGTACACACGATCGGACATTCCAACAACAAAATCCATGTCATTTTTCTGACGGATGTTGGCTCAGACTTGTCTTGCATACACACGGTCACACAAATCTTGTCGGAAATTTCGAACGTCAAGAACGCGGTGATGTACAAACACATATAACGAGCTGAGAAAATTGAAGTTCAATAGCCAGTGTGGCTCTTCTGCTTGATTCCAAGCATGCGTGGAACTTTGTGCGTCGGAATTGTGTACACACGATCGGAATTTATGACAACAGATTTTGTTGTTGGAAAATTTGAGATCCAGATCTCAAATTTTGTGTGACGGAAATTCCGATGGAAAATGTTCGATGGAGCCTACACATAGTCGGAATTTCTGACAACAAGCTCCCATCGAAAATCCGACCGTGTGTACGGGGCATAAGAATCCCAAAATTTAATTGCAGGGTGTTCAGGTAACTCTTGCAACAGTTGGGGTCACAGTGCATGCTATTTATAAAGAGATGTACCAATTCCCAATTCTACCTGCATAAGAAATGTGCGAAGAAAAAGCATTTGTTGTTCAAAAAGAACATTTTTGCACAATTACAATATGCCCTAAAACATATAGGCAAAGAAAAAGCCTTCTGGAACAATGTGTTGAAGACTGATCAATCTAAGATAGAGTTGTTTGGTCACAGTAACAGTAGACAAGTTTGAAACCAAAACTGAAGACAGTATTTTAAGTTAAGAGCCTCATACCAACTGTGAAGCATGGAGGTGGAAATGTTATGGTTTAGGGTACCTTTGCTGCTTTAGGGCAGCCTGCAGACATCGAGTGTACTATACATTCTGTATCATATCATTTGGGGACATCACTGGACTGAAGTTTTTTATTGGTTGCGTGGAGTTACACTTACTGCTTTTTTTAAACTCAAAGTAACATATTTCCAATTTTACAGCTGTGACATATTTTTATAGTGTATAGCGATCCAAAAGTTTAGTCTTGGATAGTGTGGGAAGAGGATAAAACCCCTATCTGGTTTTTACTGCTATCCGGGGCTCTCTCACTTTTCTACTGTATCCAAACCCCCCCCCCCCAAAAAAAAATGTACTTAATGTACATTTTCTTAATTTTCTTATTTATAACCAGCTCTTAACACTATCCCTCTTCCATGATACTTTTTTAATATGCTTTGTCGTTATAAACTCCACCCATATTTTAACCACTTGCCGTCCGCGCTATAGCCGAAAGACGGCTACAGCGCTGACTTAATTTTCTGGGAGGGCATCCCTGGACATCCTCCCATGCTTGAGCGACCTGCATGCCCCCTGCAGGGCGCGCGCGGCGCGCTCTGTGATCAGCGAGTCTATGAGTCTCGCCTGATCACAGATCGTAGTAAGGGGTCGATCCCAACCCCTTACCACGTGATCAGCTGTCAGCCAATGACAGCTGATCATGTGATGTAAACAGAGCCGGTAATCGGCTATTTTTCCTCCTCACGCTAATAGCGTGAGAAGGAAAAAAAAAAGCCAATCACTGGTGGCTGCGAGAGGGACATTGGTCCCGATCGTGGATGTACCTAACCAGTGCCCACTAGTGCCACCTACCAGTGCCCACCAGCGCCACCTACCAGTGCCCACAGTACCACCCATCAGTGCCCACAGTACCACCCATCAGTGCCCACAGTGTCACCTATCAGTGACCTCAGTGCCACCTATCAGTGTCCACAGTGCCACCTATCAGTGCCCACAGTGCCGCCTATAAATTAATCAGTGCATCATTACCAGTGCTGCCTATCAATACCACCTACCAGTGCCTCCTACCAGTGCCCATCAGTGCCATCTACCAGTGCCCATCAGTGCCACCTATCAGTGCCCATCAGTGCCCATCAGTGACATCTATCAGTGCCATCCATCAGTGCCACCCATCAGTGCCACCAATCAGGGACCATCGGTGCCGTCTTATCAGTGCCCATCAGTGATGTCTTATCTGTGCCTATCAGTGTCGCCTTATCTGTGCCCATCAGTGTCGCCTTATCTGTGCCCATCAGTGCAACCCATCAGTGCCCATCAATGCAGCCCATCAGTGCCCATCAGTGCAACCTCATCAGTGAATATCAATGAAGGAGAAAAATTACCCGTAAAATTTTATAACAAACTATGAAACTTTTTTTTTTCAAAATGTCTGTATTTTTTTGTTTGTTTAGCAAAACCCAAATGGTGATTAACCGCTAAGCCACCGCCCACCGTCATATGACGGCTGGACGAGGCTTCTGTTGTTCTGGGAGGACGTCATATGACGTCCTCGCCCTCCCGAGCCACTAGGGGGCCCGCTGCGTCACTCGGGGCCCGGTGCGCGTGCCTGGCGGCCGCGATGTCCGCCGGGCACCCGCGATTGCCGGGTAACAGAGCAGGAGCGTGGATCTGTGCATGTAAACACAGATCCACGTCCTGTCAGAGAGGAGAGGAGACCGATGGCGTGTCCCTTGTACATAGGGACAGCGATCGGTCACCTCCCCCAGTCAGTCCCCTCCCCCCACAGTTAGAATCACCTCCTTAGGTCATACATTAACCCCTCGAGCGCCCCCTAGTGTTAACCCCTTCCCTGCCAGTCACATTTACACAGTAATCAATGCAATTTTATAGCATTGATCGCTGTATAAATGTGAATGGTCCCAAAAATGTGTCAAAAGTGTCCGATGTGTCCGCCGCAATATCGTAGTCACAATAAAAATTGCAGATCGCCGCCATTACTAGTAAAAAATAAATAAATAATAAAAATGCTATAAATCTATCCCCTATTTTGTAGACGCCATAACTTTTGCGCAAACCAATCAATATACGCTTATCGCAATTTTTTTTTACCAAAAATATGTAGAAGAATACGTATCGGCCTAAACTGAGGAAAAAATTTGTTAAAAAAAAAATTGGATATTTATTATAGCAAAAAGTAAAAAAATATTGTGTTTTTTCAAAATTGTCCCTCTTCTTTTGTTTATAGCGCAATAAATAAAAAACGCAGAGGTGATCAAATACCACCAAAAGAAAGCTCTATTTGTGGGGAAAAAAATGATAAAAATTTAATTAAGGTGCAGTGTAACATGACCGCGCAATTGTCATTCAAAGTGCGACAGCGCTGAAAACTGAAAAATGGCTTGGGCAGGAAGGGGGTGTAAGTGCCCTGTATTGAGGTGGTTAAATACCACCAAAAGAAGCTCCATTTGTGTGAAAAAAAATGATAAAAATTTCATTTGAGTACGGTGTAGCATGACCACGCAATTGTCATTCAAAGTGTGACAGTGCTGAAAGCTGAAAATTGGTCTGGGCAGGAAGGGGGTTTAAGTGCCCAGTAAGCAAGAGGTTAAATCAAGGGGAACGCCAGCCAAAACATTCATGTCCCTTTCACATGAGACAGATTCCATTCCAGTCAGCAGAGGGTCAGCCCACATATCCCCTGCTGATTCTGCAGAGCAGACACGGACAGAGCCTGCTCTGCTGTATGGGTGTAAATGGACTCTGCTTCAGTTTTTTTTAGTGGACTTAATCGGACCCAGAGGTAGGCGGTATAAACAGACACAAGTCCGTTTACACCCGCCTGTCCATAGTTATGAATAAACCTTCAGGTCCACATGAAAAACTGACAGAGGGACCTGATCAAAACGCCTGTGTAAAACGGGCCTTAAATTAACTTTTTAGAAGAAGGTTTGGTAAGTGTTAGGTCCTCTAATAGGTTTTAATTCTGGTGATTTTTTTCTCACTTCCTGTCCTGGTAACAATTGTCACGAGTTTAGCACATATTTGAAATTTAACTTTTTGATGGACCAACTCTTTAAATTATTGTTAGGGATGAGCCGAACACCCCCTGGTTCGGTCCAGAACATGCGAACGGACCGAAAGTTTGCGCGAACATTCGAACACCGTTAAAGTCTATGGGACTCGAACATGAGAAATCAAAAGTGCGAATTTTAAAGGCTAATATACAAGTTATTGCCCTAAAAAGGGTTTGGGGACCCGGGTCCTGCCCCAGGGGACTTGTATCAATGCAAAAGAACATTTTAAAAACGGTATTTTTTTCAGGAGCAGTGATCTTAATGATGCTTAATGTGAAAAAATAAAAGTGAAATATTCCTTTAAATATCGTGCCGGGGGGGTGTCTATAGTATGCCTGTAAAGTGGCGCGAGTTTCCCATGTTTAGAACAGTCCCTGCACAAAATTACATTTCTAAAGGAATAAAGGTAATTTAAAACTGTTTGCGGCTGTAATGTAATGTCGGGTCCCGGCAATATGGATGAAAATTATTGAGAAAAATGGCATGGGTAACCCCCCAGCCCATTACTAGGCCCTTTGGGTCTTGTATGGATATTAAGGGGAACCCAGCACCCAAATTAAAAAAGGAAAAGGCGTGAGGCCTTCAGGCCCTATATACTCTGAACAGCAGTATACAGGCGGTCCAAACAAGACAGGGATTGTAGGTTTGTTCTTAAGTTGAATCTGTTTGTAATTTGTAACAGGTGCATTTTTTAAGTGTAGCTCCAGCCAAAAAATCTATTTTTAGGCTTTTTGGATAACATAGGGAAGGGTTATCATCACCCCTGTAACATTTGTTTTGCTATCTGTGCCCCTGTTCAGAAGATTTCACCTCACTTTCTGTCCCAATGACAATTGGATTTTGAAAATTTGGGGTTTTTAGGGAAACAAGGATTGGTGATAATAAAGCATCAGTGGAGACACCTTTTTCCCATATTAACTCTTACAGGAGAACATTTCCCTTCCTAGGGGTAGATTTCCTCTCACTTCCAGTTGTCTCCCTCTGTTTGTAAGTAGGAGTCATTTGTAAGTCTGATGTTTGAAAGTATGGGACCGCCTGTACATACTATACTACCTGCCCTATATATTCTGCAGAAATTTGGGCCTTAGGTGTTGGTGGTACCAGAACACTGTAAGCCCTCACAGTTACTCTTGGTAGGCGCTAAAACAGGCACAGTTGTGAAATATTATATCAAGAATTGTAATTACATGCCCTTGTTAAACAGGTTCAGAAAAACTGGGCCTTTTGTGGTGGTGTGGTGGTGTTGCCACAACACTGTAAGCCCTCACAGTTACTCTTGGTGGGCGCAGGAATGGGCCCTGCTGTGAAATATTAAATCAAAAATTGTAATTACATGCCCCTGTTGAACAGGGTCAGAAAAATTGGGCCTTTGGTGGTGGTGTGGTGGTGTTGCCACAACACTGTAAGCCCTCACAGATTCTGTTGCTGAGCGCAGGAACGAGCCCTGCTGTGAAATATTAGATCAAAAATTGTAATTACGCACCCCTGTTAAACAGGGGCAGAAAAATTGAGCCTTAGGTGGCGGTGGTGGTGGTGACACAACACTGTAAAGACTCACGGATATTCTTGTTGAGCGCCGGAACGGGCCCTGCTCTGAAATATTACAGCAAAAATTGTAATTACCCACCCCTGTTAAACGGGGCAGAAAAATTGGGCTTTAGGAACCGGTGCCACAACACTGCAACCCGTCACAGATACTCTAGTTGAGCGTAGGGACATGCCCTGCTGTGAAATATTACAGCAAAAATTGTAATTACGTGCCCCTGTTAAACAGGGGCAGAAAAATTGGGCCTTAGGCGGCGGTGGTGGTGGTGCCACAACACTGCAACCCCTCACAGATACTCTAGTTGAGTGCAGGAACGAGCACTGCTGCAAAATATTACAGCAAAAATTGTAATTACGTGCCCCTGTTAAACAGGGGCAGAAAAATTGGGCTTTAGGCACTGGTGCTGGTGCCACAGCACTGCAACCCCTCACAGATACTCTAGTTGAGCACAGGAACGAGCCCTGCTGCAAAATATTACAGAAAAAATTGTAATTACACGCCCCTGTTAAACGGGCAGAAAATTGGGCTTTAGGCACTGGTGGTGGTGCCCAGAACCAAAAATGTTCTTAGAAGCTAGCAACATGAACATTGAGGAGGAATAGGATAGTCACTAAGCATAACAGGATAGTCACTCAGCATCAGCATAGGCAGTCTTCAAGGAAACTCACATTCATAAAAAAATTAATTGGTTACATCACCATCAGCTGCTTGGTAGCTGGTGATCCACGACTGATTAATTTTTATAAAGGTGAACCGATCAACCGAGTCTGTGGACAGGCGCACTCTGTGATCGGTTACAAAGCCTCCAGCAGCACTGAATGTGCGTTCAGATAGAACGCTGGATGCAGGACAGGCCAGTAGCTCAATTGCATACTGTGCAAGCTCTGGCCAGTCTAAACTCTAAACAGGTAACCTGTAAAAACTCTTTACAGTGTAAACTATAGACATAGTACAGTTTCTCACCATTCCACAAGTGTGCACAATTTTAAAGCGTGACATGTTAGGAATCCATTTACTAGGTTTAACATCTTACCAAAACATTGGGTTAAATAGTGTTAATTAACATTAAAATATATATTTTTTTAATAAATTGCACTTGAAAAACCATGCGCCAATATTGCACTGTTTGCCATTACTCTCTAGGTCATACATAATAAAAAAGGGGTTCCAAGTAATTTTCTAGCAAAAATATATTGGTTTAAACTTGTAAACAAAATGCCAGAAACTGCTTCCTCAAAACCCAGTAACCCAGTGAATTTTCAGTTGGAAAGGTCTCCAAATCTGATCCTGCCCCAAGGTATTCCTGCACCATGTAAATCAGACGCTGGCGATGGTTGCTGGAACCGATCAGACCTTGGGACTGCTGACTAAAAAATTGTCTGAAGGCATCGGTCACATGGCCACCTTCTCCACCGCTCCTTCTGTGACTGACCGAAGCCTCAGCAACACGTTGTCCAGGAGGACCAGGAAATTGCAACCTCCCAGGCTCTGGAAATGCATTGCACAAACCTTTCTGCAAGGCCTCCCGAAGATGTTTCATCCTCTGTTCCGTCTGCGAAGGCTGGATAAGTTCCGCAACCTTACCCTTGTAACGTGGATCAAGAAGGGTTGCCAGCCAGTACTGATCCCTCTCCTTGATACCATGAATTCGAGTGTCCTTTCGCAGGCTTTGCAGGATCAGGAAGGCCATGCAGCGTAGGTTTGCTGAGGCATTCGGTCCGGAGTCCTCTGGGTCACTAAGGACAACATGATCCGCAGCCACCTCCTCCCAGCCACGTACAAGTCCATGGGTTTCTGGGGACTGAAAACGATCCCTTGAAGACTGCTGCTGATACTGAGTGCCAGGCTCCACCTCCATGCTGACACAATCCTCCTCCTTCTCCTCCTTCTCCTCCTCCTCTTCCTGTGTGATAGGCGGGCCTGCAGGAATACTGTCTGGATAAAGGGGTCCTTGAGAGGTAAGAAGGTCCTCCTCTTCCTCCCTCAAGTGCCCTGCCCATTATTCCATGCAGCGTGTGCTCCAACAGGAAGACAAGAGGGACAGTATCACTGATGCGTGCACTGTCACTGCTCACCATCCTTGTGGCCTCCTCAAATGGTGACAGGACAGTGCATGCATCCTTGATCTTTAGCCATTGGCGTGGTGAAAAAAAGCCAAGCTCCCCTGACCCTGTCCTGGTGCCATACTCGCACAGGTACTCATTGATGGCCCTCTGCTGCATGTGCAGCCGCTGCAGCATTGCCAACGTTGAGTTCCACCTAGTGGGCATGTCACAGACGAGGCGGTTCTTTGGCAGGTTGCATTCCTTTTGAAGGTTAGCCAGCTGAGCACTGGCATTATATGACAGGCGGAAATGCCCACAGACTTTCCTGGCCTGTCTCAGGAGATCCTGTAAGCCTGGGTACCTGCAAAAGAATCGCTGCACCTCCAAATTAAGGACGTGAGCCAAACAGGGAACATGGGTCAAGTGTCCCTGTCGGAGGGTGGAGAGGAGGTTGGTACCTTTTTCGCAAGCCACCAATCCTGCCTGAAGCTGGTGTGGCATCAACCACCTCTCAACCTGCCCCTGCAGAGCTGCCAGAATCTCTGCCCCAGTGTGGCTCCTGTCCCCAAAGCAGACCAACTCAAGCACCGCGTGGCATCTTTTTGCCTGAGTGCTTGCGTAGCCCCTAGAATGCCTACGGAGACCGCTGGTTCCGAGGTCAAATCTGCACAGGAAGAGGCCATAGAGGAAGAAGAAGAGGAGGGGGTAGAGAAGAGAGGTGTGGCAGAATCACCACTACCAGCATTTTGGAAGCGTGGTGGCAGAACAAGCTCCAACATTACTGCACTCTGTCCTGCATCCTTCCCAGTTGCCAGCAGGGTTACCCAGTGTGCTGTGGAAGAAAGGTAACATCCCTGTCCATGCCTGTTGGACCATGAGTCAGCAGTAATATGCACCTTACCGCTGACCGCCTTGTCCAGTGAGGCCAAGACATTGCCTTCCACATGCCGGTAGTGAGCCGGCATGGCCTTCTGAGAAAAAAAATGGCATTTGGGAACCTGCCACTGAGGTACCGCACATTCCACAAATTCTCGAAAGGGGGCAGAGTCTACCAGCTGAAAAGGCAGCAGTTAGAGTGCTAGCAATTTAGCCAAACTAGCATTCAGCTGCTGAGCATGTGGATGGCTGGGACTGAATTTCTTTCGATGGTTTAGCAACTGGGGTAGGGAAATTTGCCTGCTACAATTGGATTTAGGTGTACCGCTAGCGGATTGCCCACAAGTGCTTGGGACACCTAATTCTACACCTTCATTCCTCTCAGTGCTGGTCTCTGAGAGGACTGAAGGTGTAGTGGGGTTGGAGATCCAAGCTTATGAGGAGCAAGGAGAGGTCCGCCTTGTTCTTTGGTGTGGGTCTTTTAAGTACTGTTGCCAACGGACTGCATGGAAGCTCGACATATGTCTGGTCAAGCATGTGGTGCCCAAGCGGCTGCTGTTTTGGCCACGCTTGATACGCTTCAGACATATGTTGCAAACAGCAACAGTGCGATCTGCTGCACACGTCTCAAAAAAGGCCCACACCAAAGAACTTTTGAAAAAACTCATGGAGTCAGCAGCGCCCTGCACATGCGGAGCTTGGCTGTCCTTAAGCTGGCCCCTGGAGGGCATCCTGCCTCTTTGGAGATGTGCCTCCTCCTCCTCCTTCTCCTCCTCTCTTCTATCAGGCACCCACGTAGAGTCAGTGACCTCATCATCCCCTCCCTCCTAGCCACTGGAGCAAAATTGGCTGCAGCTGGGGGAACATGACTGCCAGTTTCTTGACCTTCTTGGTCACCCCTCTCTCTGGGCTCACATTACTGCCTTTATCTTCAACCTGGATACCATCATCGGAGCCTTCAAAACGCTGCACATCCTCCTGCAGCATGTACCCGACACTGTGGTCGAACAGTTCGGGGGACACCTCAGGACATGATGGTGGGGCTAGGGAAGGAGTGACTGATGCCATTGAGCCGATGGAATAGGCCGCTTTGACAGCTGCATTGGTAGTCAAACTTGTCTTAGCCTGGGTGACAGAGGATGAGGAGGATGAGGACGGCTTTGTGATCTACTCTACCAACTCTTCTGCATGTTGTGGCTCAACACGGCCAGCTGTCGGAAAAAAGGACAAACGTGCCCCACGGCCACGTGCTGAGGATGCACCGTGTCCATGACCAGCACTGTTGGCTGTAGACACAGAGCCTGCTTGCCCTCTTTTAGTGGCCTGTGAGCGTCTGCCTTTCCTTGGTGGCCATCCAGACATGCTGTAAAATTGGATTAGCAAAACACTGCCTGAAGTTTACTAGAAAAATTTCACCAGAAATGGCCTGCAGTCAGATATAGGCTTGGCTAGACTGGAATGCAGTGGATATATATATGTTGGAGACTGTATATATATAATGCACTGCGGATCACTGAATCCTGCCTGAAAGTGTATTCGAATATGTACACCAGGAACGGTCTGCAGTGAGATCTAGCTAAACTGGATACAGTCTATATATATATATATACAAAGCCCGGATGTATATATATACTAAATACACTGCAGCTAACTGAATCAACTGCCTGCCTGAAGTATATTAGAAATAGTACAGCAGGAACGGTCTGCAGTGAGATCTAGCTAAACTGTATACAGAGGATAGATATATATATATATATATATATATATATATATATATATATATATATATATATCAGCCTGACTGTATATATATATTAAATACAATGCAGCTAACTGAATCAACTGCCTGCCTGATGTATATTAGAAACAGTACAGCAGGAATGGTCTGCAGTGAGATCTAGCTAAACTGATATATAGATATATATAGATATATATATCTATATATCTATATATATCTATAGATATATCTATAGATATATCTATATATTTATAGACATATCTATAGATATATATAGATATATATATATTTATATATATATATCAGCCTGGCTGTATATATATATATATATACATATATATATATATATATATATATATATATATATATATATATATATATATATATATATATATATATATATATATATATATAGCCAGACTGATATATATATATATATATATATATAAATATATATATATATATATATCCACTTTTACAGTTTAGCTAGACTTCGTGGCAGACTGTTCCTGCTGTACTGTTTCTAATATACTTCAGGCAGGCAGTTGATTCAGTTAGCTGCAGTGTATTTAATATATATATATATATATATATATATATATATATACTAACTGAATCAACTGCCTGCCTGAAGTATATTAGAAACAGTACAGCAGGAACGGCCTGCAGTGAGATCTAGCTAACTGAATAAACTGCCTGCTCAAAGTAAATGAAATTACACTCTCTCTCCACCAGCAACACACTACACAAGGCCAACGTGCAGGCCTTATATAGTGTGAGGCATGCACTTAACCCCCTGAGCCATATCTGGCCAAAGGCACCCTGCCTTTGGCCAATTATGGCTCTCTTTGCTGACGGCACTGTGATTGGCCAAAGCATGTGGGTCATAGTGCATGCTTGGCCAATCCTCAGCCAGCAATGCACTGCAGTGACGCAGTGCATTATGGGGCGTGACGCGCCGCTCGAATTTGTCGCGAACACCCCATAATGTTCGATCTTCGGCGAACGATCGAACAGCTGATGTTCGAGTCCAACTCATGTTCGACACAAACTCGAAGCTCATCCCTAATTATTGTACACGTTCAAATAAAACAGCTGAACACATGGCGGTCATGTATGACGATCTTGACGGATGGATTTGTTAACTTCCTTCCCCTTGTTGAAACTTCCAATAAACACACAGATTGCATGGCATGTATTTAATAGATAAGTTCACCTTTTCTAACATGTTACACACCCGTATATATGGTGTAACATGTAACATGTTTCTGTGCCCCAGTCCCCGCACTCCTCTGATCCCCTGCTGTGACGGCGGGCAGGGGATCCTCTCCTTGCACCAGCTGTCACAATTTAAAAATAAAACTCAACAAAATGCTGAGTTGGTGTTTAGTGGACAAAGGAAGCAGTTAGCACCAGAGTACAGTATAATATGCCCAATTCCCCTCAGTGTATGAAAAGATATATGGGTGTAGCACTCAACAAAGACCTCAGTGCAAACAAAAAATATTATATAGAACTAAATTCACAAGAAAAAATGTAAATGTGAAAAAATAATGCACATTGATCCATGGAGGTTGCACCAGATTCCACCAGCACAGTAACCAGTCACTTCATCCCAGTGACATTGACCCATGCTCTATATTACACTTACAATGCCTTGACAAAGTATTCAAACCTCTTGACATTTTCCACATTTTGTCACGTTACAACCAAAAATGTAAATGTATTTTATTGGGATTTTTTGTGATAGAACAAAACAAAGTGGCACATAATTGTGAAGTGGAAGGAAAAATGATAAATGGTTTTCAAAAATGTTGACAAATAAATATGTGAAAAGTGTGGCGTGCATTTGTATTCAGCCCCCTTTACTCTGATAGCCCTAACTAAAATCTAGTGGAAGCAATTGCCTTCAGAAGTCACCTAAGTAGTAAATAGAGTCCACCCGTGTATAATTTAATCTCAGTATAAATACAGCTGTTCTGTGAAGCCCTCACAGGTTTGTTAGAGAACCTTAGTGAGCAAACAGCATCATGAAGGCCAAGGAACACACCAGACAGGTCAGGGGTAAAGTCGTGGAAAAGTTTAAAGCAGGCTTAAGTTATAAAAAAATATCCCAAGCTTTGAACATTATTATGATTATTATACAGGATTTATATAGCGCCAACAGTTTACGCAGCGCTTTACAATATAAAAGGGAGACAACACAGTTATAATACAATAAAATACAAGAGGATTAAGAGGGCCCTGCTCAGAAGAGCTTACAATCTAATAGGGTGGGGCAGGTGGTACAAAAGGTTGTAACTGTGGGGAATGAGCTGGTGGAAGTGGTAGGAGATTAGTTTGAGACATGATAGCCTTTCCTGAAGAGATGAGTTTTCAGGGATCGCCTGAAGGTAGCAAGAGTAGGGGATAGCCGGATAGATGGAGGTAGCGAGTTCCAGAGGATGGGAGAGGCTCTGGAGAAGTCCTGGAGACGAGCATGGGAGGAGGAGATGAGAGAGCTTGAAAGCAGGAGGTCTTGAGAAGAGCGGAGAGGTCGATTTGGGTGATATTTGGAGACAAGATTAGTGATGTAGCTCGGGGCAGAGTTGTGAATGGCTTTGTATGTTGTGGTTAGTATTTTGAATTTAATTCGCTGGGTGATTGGGAGCCAGTGTAGTGATTGGAGTAGAGGGTTGGCAGACACTGAGCGGTTGGTAAGGTGGATAAGTCTGGCGGCAGCATTCATGATAGACTGAAGAGGGGATAGCCTATGGAGAGGTAGGCAAACGAGAAGGGAGTTGCAATAGTCAAGGCGAGAGATAACAAGGGAGTGAATGAGGAACTTGGTGGTTTCATTTGTTAAAAAGGGGCGAATTTTAGAGATGTTAAGGAACATCTCACAGAGCACTGTTCAATCCATCATCCGAAATGGAAAGAGTACGGCACAACTGCAAACTTACCAAGACATGGCCATCCACCTAAACTGACAGGAGAGCATTTATCAGAGAAGCAGACAAGAGGCCCATGGTAACTCTGGAGGATCTGCAGAGATCCACAGCTCAGGTGGGAGAATCTGTCCACAGGACAGCTATTAGTCATGCACTCCAGAAATCTGGCCTTTATGGAAGAGTGGCAAGAAGAAAGCCATTGTTGAAAGAAAGTTATAAGAAGTCCCGTTTGCGAGAAGCCATGTGGTGGACACAGCAAACATGAGGAAAAAGGTGCTCTGGTCAGATGAGACCAAAATGTAACTTTTTGGCCTAAAAGCAAAATACTATGTGTGGCAGAAAACTAACACTGCACATCACTCTGAACACACCATCCCCATCGTGAAACATGGTGGTGACAGCATCATGTTGTGGGGATGCTTTTCTTTAGAAAGGACAGGGAAGCTGGTCAGAGTTGATAGGAAGATGGATGGAGCCAAATACAAGGTAATCTTAGAAGAAAACCTGTTAGAGTCTGCACAAGACTTGAGACTGGGACGGAGGTTCACTACAAAGGAATGGTTTAGAATTAGATCAAAGCATATTCATGTAGTAGAATGGCCCAGTCAAAGTCCAGACCTAAATCCAATTGAGAATATGTGGCAAGACTTGAAAATTGCTGTTCACAGATGCTCTCCACCCAATCTGACAGAGCTTGAGTTATTTTGCACAGAAGAATGGGCACAAATTTCACTCAGCAAAGCTGGTAGAGACATACCCAAAAAGGCTTGCAGCTGTAATTGCAGCGAAAGGTGGTTCTACAAAGTTTTGATCCAGGGGGGCTGAATACAAATGCACATCACACTTTTCAGATATCTATTTGTAAAAAAATTTGAAAACCATTTATCATTTTCCTTCCACTTCAAAATGATGTGCCACTGTGTTGGTCTATCACATAAAATCCCAATAAAAAACATTTACGTTTATTGGTTGTAACATGACAAAATGTGGAAAATTTCAGGGAGAATTAATACTTTTTCAAGGCACTGTAAATACTAGGAAGCTCAACTTAGTACATAACCCATGCTTATTCTCAGGCCTCACTCCATCTTCTGTGACATCCAGGCTGGGTCCCTAGGATGACCCGTGCCAGGAGTTGGACCCAGTATTGGGATTGGTTGCTAGGGGAGGAGCCAAACCACCCAATCTCGTTCACTACCAGGGCCTTCTGTCACCTATGCCAAGTCACACCACTTCCCGACTGGCTGGCGTTTAGCCACTTGACACTAGTACTGTAATCATTGGCAATATAACCTCCTCCAAATAGTTTTACTGCATATTAGACATCTTCTCTATCTCATCCTATGCCCATGGAAACCCTGTTCTGAGACCTTGATTTGTGCACAGTAATGTTGGAACAGGAAGGGGCCATCCCAAAACTGTTCCCACAAAGTTGGGAGCATGAAATTGTCCAAAATGTCTTGGTGTGCTGATGCCTTAATGCCCCGTACACACGGTCGGACTTTGTTCGGACATTCCAACAACAAAATCCTAGGATTTTTTCCGACGGATGTTGGCTCAAACTTGTCTTGCATACACACTGTCACACAAAGTTGTCGGAAAATACGATCGTCCTAAACGCGGTAACGTAAAACACGTACGTCGGGACTATAAACGGGGCAGTGGCCAATAGCTTTCATCTCTTTATTTATTCTAAGCATGCGTGGCACTTTGTCCATCGGATTTGTGTACACACGATCGGAATTTCTGACAACGGATTTTGTTGTCGGAAAATTTTATATCCTGCTCTCAAACTTTGTGTGTCGGAAAATCCGATGGAAAATGTGTGCTGGAGCCTACACACGGTTGGAATTTCCGACAACAGGGTCCTATCACACATTTTCCGTCGGAAAATCCGACCGTGTGTACGGGGCATTAGAGTTCCCTTCACTGGAACTAAGAGGCCAAGCCCAAACCTTAAAAAAACAACCACACACTATTATCCCCCCTCCACCAAATGATTTGGACCAGTGCACAAAGCAAGGTCCATAAAGACATGAATGAGCGAGTTTGGGGTGGAGGAACTTGACTGGCCCGCACAGAGTCTTGACCTCAACCTGATAGAACATCTTTGTAATGAATTTGAGTGGAGACTGCGAGCCAGGCCTTCTCATCCACATCAGTGCCTGACCTCACAAATGTGCTTCTGGAAGAATGTTCAAAAATTCCAGTAGACACACTACTAAACCTTGTGGACAGCCTTCCCAGAGGAGTTGAAGCTGTTATAGCTGCAAAGGGTGGGACAACTCAATAATGAACCCTCCGGACTAAGACTGAGATGCCATTAAAGTTCATGTGTGTGTAAAGGCAGGCATCCTAATACTTTTGGTAATATTATATATATATATATATATATATATATATATATATATATATATATATATATATATATACACAGTATATGCAGCTGAGAACAACACAAAAGCTTTTGCAGGCTAAAACTCACCCCCCGACACTTTGAAATATTAAGAGCACACAACGTACAGTGAAAAAGAAAGAAAAAAAGATTTTTCCATTCAAAGTGGGGGTTTTAGTGAAACAAGACATGGAGCCTGCAGCAGACAGCGAGTGAGCTGGGAGCTGGCAAAGACAACACACTGGATCCAGCTGTACAGATGATGCACAGGCAGCAGGGGAGACAAGAGGGACAGGAGTTGGCTTGCAGTCATATCCTCCATTTTAATTCCAGCTGGTACCAAACTCCTTGTGTAACAGGGGGTAAGACTCGCCAGCTCAGGTTAGAGATAGAAATCTATTAGTAGAGAATATCTAACAAGACTGTATTAACTCATTCACCTCTCAGAGCTGCCTAGGCTCCCCCTGCTCCCTCTTTCCAGACCAGAAAACAAACATGTTTTGAAATAGAAATAAAACATAAATGTTTTTTTGGCAGCAACAGTGGATGCGGAATGTTGTACTAACAGGGGCATTTCGCCAACGTGGAGCAAAGTTTGTTGCCAACGGCATCTACTTCCGGACATTTTTAAGCCTGGGCTAGAAAATTACAGCTTTATGCCCTGTACACACGGTCGGATTTTCCGATGGAAAATGTCCGATCGGAGCGTGTTGTCGGAAATTCCGACCGTATGTGGGCTCCATCGGACATTTTCCATCGGATTTTCCGGCATACAAAGTTTGAGAGCAGGATATAAAATTTTCTGACAACAAACTCCGTTGTCGGAAATTCCGATTGTGTGTACGCAAATCCGACGGACAAAGTGCCACGCATGCTCAGAATAAATAAAGAGAGGAAAGCTATTGGCCACTGCCTCGTTTATAGTCCCGACATACGTGTTTTACGTCACCGCATTTAGAACGATCGGATTTTCCGACAACTTTGTGTGACCGTGTGAATGCAAGACAAGTTTGAGCCAACATCCGTCGGAAAAAATCCTAGGATTTTGTTGTCGGAATGTCCGAACAAAGTCCAACCGTGTGTACGGGGCATAACTCTTCCAGGATGATCAGCACAGCTTTGGGATGGATATGGACAGTTTGATGTTTGAAAGCAAGGCTAAAAAACTGTGTGCAACAGTCTGGCAGTGCAAGAGTCGCTTCTTAGTATTTACAAGCATTGAATCTCTGGGATTGTTAACCAGTTTATGTCCGGAAGTCATTAAAGACCCAATGTTCAGGCCAAATTAGGCAGCATCATCATGCCTCAGTTAAAGAGGGAGTCCACCCCAAAAAAAAAAATATTAAAAGCCAGCAGCTACAAATATTGCAGCTGCTGACTTTTAATACATGGCCACTTACCTGTCCCAGGGTCCAGCGATGTCGGCAGCCGACGCCGATAAATCGCTCGACTCTCGGCAGCTGCCGACGCCATCCTAGGTGAGGGAATCAGGAAGTGAAGCGTTGCGGCTTCACTTCCCGGTTCCCTACTGCGCATGCGCGAGTTGCGCTGGGCATCGTAACTGGTCCCTGCTATCTCCTGGGACCTGTGTGTTTCCCAGGAGACAGCGCGGAGGGACAGGAAGAGGCATAGACTCCCGTGGGAGTCTATGCCGGAAGTGGGTGCAAATACCTGTCTTAGACAGGTATCTGCACCCCCCTCCCCCCTGAAAGGTGCCAAATGTGACACCGGAGGGGGGGAGGGTTCCGAAAAGCGGAAGTTACATTTTTGTGTGGAACTCCGCTTTAACTTGACAATAGCACTAAGGCAAATTTTTCAGTTACATAGTTACATAGTACTGAGGTTGAAAAAAGACACAAGTCCATCAAGTCTAACCTATGTGTGTGATTATATGTCAGTATTACATTGTGTATCACTGTATGTTGCGGTCGTTCAGGTGCTTATCTAATAGTTTTTTGAAACTATCGATGCTCCCCGCTGAGACCACCGCCTGTGGAAGGGAATTCCACATCCTTGCCACTCTAATGCCCCGTACACACGGTCGGACTTTGTTCGGACATTCCGACAACAAAATCCATGGATTTTTCCCGACGGATGTTGGCTCAAACTTGTCTTACATACACACGGTCACACAAAGTTGTCGGAAAATCCAATCGTTCTGAACGCGGCGACGTAAAACACATATGTCTGGACTATAAACGGGGCAGTGGCCAATAGCTTTCATCTCTTTATTTATTCTGAGCATGCATGGCACTTTGTGCGTCGGATTTGTGTACACACGATCGGAAATTCCGACAACGGATTTTGTTGTCGGAAAATTTTATATCCTGCTCTCAAACTTTGTGTGTCGGAAAATCCGATGGAAAATGTGTGATGGAGCCTACACACGGTCGGAATTTCCGACAACAAGGTCCTATCACACATTTTCCATCGGAAAATCCGACCGTGTGTACGGGGCATTACAGTAAAGAACCCTCTAAGTAGTTTAAGGTTAAACCTCTTTTCTTCTAATTTTAATGAGTGGCCACGCGTCTTGTTAAACTCCCTTCCAAAAAAAAGTTTTATCCCTATTGTGGGGTCACCAGTACGGTATTTGTAAATTGAAATCATATTCCCTCTCAAACATCTCTTCTCCAGAGAGAATAAGTTCAGTACTCTCAACTTTCCTCATAACTAATATCTTCCAGACCCTTTATTAGCTTTATTGCACTTTTTTGTACTCGCTCCATTTCCAGTACATCTGAGGACTGGTGCCCAGAACTGGACAGCATACTCTAGGTGCGGTCGGACCAGAGTCTTGTAGAGCGCGAGAATTATCGTTTTATCTCTGGAGTTAGTCCCCTTTTTAATGCATGCCAATATTCTGTTTGCTTTGTTAGCAGCAGCTTGGCATTGCATGCTATTGCTGAGCCTATCATCTACTAGGACCCTCAGGTTGATACATAAATAATTTTGACATTATACTGTGATCCTGTCTCCAGACAATTAACTTCAACAAAAATCTTTCCAATAAGATTACATGCATACATACGTTATGCATAGCAATGTGCATTTAGCGTATGTTAAGCATGTAAATGTAGAAGCCTCCCTTATGTAGACATCCAAGAGCCATGATACTGCTGCTGGGTGCCACCATCTTCAATGTGATGTCAACAGCCCAAGCAGACTCTGAGATGTCACTAAAGTAATATTCCCCTTCATTCCTCCCATGGTAGCTACACAAAAGATTTTGAGGTCGGGGAGGAGCAGAGAAGCTGAGCCAGCACAGACAGTAATTAGACACTCCCAGAGGAGGAGAGAGAGCTATGTTCAAGGAGCCTATACTAGAGAATTACCTTCTCTCGGTGTAGTCACATTTTCTAGCAAGTTCAAAGACATACAGTGGGGACGGAAAGTATTCAGACACCCTTAAATTTTTCACTCTTTGTTATATTGCAGCCATTTGCTAAAATCATTTGAGTTCATTTTTTTTCTTCATTAATGTGCACAGAGCACCCCATATTGACAGAAGAACACAGAATTGTTGACATTTTTGCAGATTTATTAAAAAAGAAAAACTGAAATATCACATGGTCCTAAGTATTCAGACCCTTTGCTGTGACACTCATATATTTAACTCAGGTGCTGTCCATTTCTTCTGATCATCCTTGAGATGGTTCTACACCTTCATTTGAGTCCAGCTGTGTTTGATTATACTGATTGGACTTGATTAGGAAAGCCACACACCTGTCTATATAAGACCTTACAACTCACAGTGCATGTCAGAGCAAATGAGAATCATGAGGTCGAAGGAACTGCCTGAAGAGCTCAGAGATAGAATTGTGGCAAGACACAGATCTGGCCAAGGTTACAAAAAAATTTCTGCTGCACTTAAGGTTCCTAAGAGCACAGTGGCCTCCATAATCCTTAAACGGAAGACGTTTGGGACGACCAGAACCCTTCTTAGAGCTGGCCGTCCGGCCAAACTGAGCTATCGGGGGAGGAGTCTTGGTGAGAGAGGTAAAGAAGAACCCAAAGATCACTGTGGCTGAGCTCCAGAGATGCAGTCGGGAGATGGGAGAAAGTTGTAGAAAGTCAACCATCACTGCAGCCCTCCACCAGTCGCGGCTTTATGGCAGAGTGGCCAGACGGAAGCCTCTCCTCAGTGCAAGACACATGAAAGCCCGCATGGAGTTTGCTAAAAAATACCTGAAGGACTCCAAGATGGTGAGAAATAAGATTCCCTGTTCTGATGAGACCAAGATAGAACTTTTTGGCCTTAATTCTAAGCGCTATGTGTGGAAAAAACCAGGCACTGCTCATCACCTATCCAATACAGTCCCAACAGTGAAGCATGGTGGTGGCAGCATCATGCTGTGGGGGTGTTTTTCAGCTGCAGGGACAGGACGACTGGTTGCAATCGAGGGAAAAATGAATGCGGCCAAGTACAGGGATATCCTGCATGAAAATCTTCTCCAGAGTGCTCAGGACCTCAGACTGGGCCGAAGGTTTACCTTCCAACAAGACAATGACCCTAAGCACACAGCTAAAATAACGAAGGAGTGGCTTCACAACAACTCTGACTGTTCTTGAATGGCCCAGCCAGAGCCCTGACTTAAACCCAATTGAGCATCTCTGGAGAGACCTAAAAATGGCTGTCCACCAACGTTTACCATCCAACCTGACAGAACTGGAGAGGATCTGCAAGGAGGAATGGCAGAGGATCCCCAAATCAAGGTGTGAAAAACTTGTTGCATCTTTCCCAAAAAGACTCATGGCTGTATTAGATCAAAAGGGTGCTTCTACTAAATACTGAGCAAAGGGTCTGAATACTTAGGGCCGTGTGATATTTCAGTTTTTCTTTTTTAATAAATCTGCAAAAATGTCAACAGTTCTGTGTTTTTCTGTCAATATGGGGTGCTGCGTGTATATTAATGAGGAAAAAAATTAACTTAAATGATTTTAGCAAATGGCTGCAATATAACAAAGAGTGAAAAATTTAAGGGGGTCTCCACTGTACTGTAAGTGAATAAAAAAATGATTTATGGAAATGAAAAACACTGCAAGTAGGCATTTAAAAATACTGTATTTATTGGCGTATAACACGCGCCAGCGTATAACACGCACTCCAAGTTTAGGAGGGAATTTTAAGGAAAAAAACTTTTAGGAGGGAAGTTTAAGGAAAAAAACTTACATTTAAATGCAGCCTTATCAGTGTCCATCTGCAGCTTTGTCAGTGTCAGTGTAGCATTGTCAGTGTCCAGTTGTAGCCTTGTCCATCATTGCAGCCTTGTCAGTGTCCATCATTGCAGCCTTGTCAGTGTACATCATTGCAGCCTTGTCAGTGTCCATCATTGCAGCCTTGTCAGTGTACATCATTGCAGCCTTGTCAGTGTACATCATTGCAGCCTTGTCAGTACACTGAACACCCGTTTAAAAATGGCGCCGCCGTTCTTGGCAGCTCTCGGCCGCTCTCGGTGGCTTTCGGCCGCTCTCGGCCATTCTCGGCGGGTGTGGCCGAAAGCGGCCAAGAGCTGCGGAGAGGCTCACAATCGCCGGGGGATTGGAGTATAACACGCACCCACGATTTTCCCCTGATTTTAAGGGGAAAAAAGTGCGTGTTATACGCTGTTAAATACGGTACTTGATTGTTCTATTTGTTTACATGCTTTTTTTTAAAACTGTGACATGATCTCTTTAAGGGTGTTTTTGATTGGTACATTGTTTTTTTGAATACCCTGCTCAGTTGTTTTTATTATAAGTTGAAAAACAGACAAAACAAAGTTAAAAAAATACAACAATGATCAGCTTCAAGAGCTTCAGTGCTTCCACTCTGGGCTTTAAGGATGAATTTTTCTACAGTGTCTGATGCTACAAAGATCAGTGAAGGCTAGTTTTTAAGCTCATTTACTGCTTGCTAAGAATGAGTAAGTACCTGAATGGCCACAGCTGGGATATCTTTTCACTTTGATAAAATACTTCAGCTTTATACATGTGCAACTGGGATAATTGTCCCCAATACACCACAAATTACTTTGTTATCTATTTTAACAGGCTCTTATAAAAGCATCGAAAATGGCATTGGTCATACCGCGTGATTGGCCCATGCTCCACCTTTGATTGAGTGGGTTTTGGAGTTGGACCATATTGTAATGATGGTGACGTTCTTGTCACATGAATTGGACACATATGAACAATGTTGCCAAATCT
Organism: Aquarana catesbeiana; assembly: GCF_042186555.1. Classification (NCBI taxonomy): domain Eukaryota; kingdom Metazoa; phylum Chordata; class Amphibia; order Anura; family Ranidae; genus Aquarana; species Aquarana catesbeiana. The sequence continues at coordinate 571,554,439 of NC_133326.1, forward strand.
GACTCCCTTGGAAATTTTTCAGGGAATCTTCTGAAATAAGATATATCTATATGGGTCAGTTGTAAGATTCAATTTGGAGCTAGCGTTAAGATGAACATGGTGGGGTTGGTATATACAAGTGCCTATTCCTCGCTGCGCTAGTCCCCCCCCCCCTTTTTCCCCCTATTTTCCATAACATATAAGCGAATATATTGTTGGACTTATCCCAATAATACCTCAATTAATCAAGGCCATTATTTGGGCAAGGGTGTATGTAGGGGTTTATATATGTTTATGAGTAATATGTTTTATGTGATGTGTATTGCTTTATTATAGTATGTCGGAATATTTCTTGTTTTGTAAATTATATGAAAATTTCAGATAACCAGGTTAAATGTTTTTACTTCTTATTTATTCTTTCCTGGCCTGACAGGCCCTTCACCAAACAATATTCAGATAAATCACATCTCTTGAAAATATGGGGACTGGTCTAGACACATACTGTACTTTATTATAAAACACCCTGTTCATCTGTAATGGCCCCCAGCATCTTTGTCCTGAGAAATAGGTAAGCCACCTGTTTTTCCCTGTTTATAATACATGGGATGTGTATATGCCAACGGGAATGTGCATTGAAGTACACACAGCAATAGGTTCACTGTATAGTGATTGTGGCCACTTTGTTGAAACAGCAAGGCTCTATTTACTCCCCCCTTTGAATTTTGACATTTATTGTGTTAAAGGCATTCACTTTGCATGGGCCTTTAAAGTGAACAGCTACCCGTACTATGCAAACTATGCAAGTATTTACATATTCTCAACAAGCATTAAATTTACTATTAAACAAGCCCTCAATCAGCTTTGTAGCTATAGACATTTTGAAGAAATGTATCTTTTAATTAACATTAGAGGCACTAAAAGCACTGATCTTTTGCCTTTATTTTCCATGGATGGCAGACTTTTGGCAGCCTGCCAGCCCTCTAAATTCTAAGACGTTAGAAACCTAGTAAAACTGACCTGAAGTCAGCCTTTTTTTCAAGATATCTGAGGTTCTTTAAATGGACCTTGCAGTAAAATACAGCCTGCATATTATTTCCAGGCCCACTTGCCCTGTAAAAATACTGTAGCTGGCCTTTAGAAGTTTCAGAATGTACCTCTAAAGGAAAAAAGTTAGATTTTATACTTTAGGAAGTCTTCTGCTCTCTCTGCCTAGGTGAGAGTGACAGTATGGCCCTTCTGGCAGGATCCTAGGAGATACAGAGTAGCCCAAATGTTGTGAGAGGTCATTCTTACACCAGACTGAAAATTTGGGGTAGTTATCATTCCACAGGATTCTCATCAAAAAGGTAGTGATGTCACACCCCCTGCAATGCACATGAAGCTTTTTTACAGGTGGAGGGGACTAATACATTATAAGCTGATCTTGCATTGCACTGCTTTAATCTTTTCTTACTGGCTGTATGCATATTAGCAGCGGCAGAGTGGGTGGACCTTAACAGCCAGCCACCACACAAATGTGTCTATACTGAAAGCCAATTACAGCTGTCACATGATTGGAAAGGCCACCTCCACCTCCCAGAGTTAAGAACCTCTTAATGTGCCACCAGATGGTGATGGCAAGGGGTTAAAGCTGAATTCCTGGGAAAGGTAAACATTTTCCTTGCAGTGGGGCTGTCTCCACATTGCAAAGTTTAAATGCTCATTTAGGTCTAGGGGACAGCAAAATACTCTTTTACTTACTCAATCCTCTGCTCCTAAAACTTTAAGATTGCTCCCGACAGCCTGTCCCCTCCTATACCATAAGAGGATAAGAGGATCGGGTGAATACATTTTCTTTTTTTATACCCCTAGATCTAAATGAGCATTTAAATAAATTGCAGTGTGAGGGAAGCCCCACTGTAAAGAAGAATTTTTCCTGTTCGCAGACATGGACTTAAGGATGAATTACTTCACAGCACCTTCTGCTACAGAGGTTAGTGAGGGCTTGTTTTAAAGCTTTTTTTTACTGCTTGTTGGTTGTCTCCCACAGTACACAGAACATGGAAAGCCAATTATTTTAGTAAATACAAACTGCTAAATACCTTTTCTCAACAGCATTATATAGCAGTCTTGTGACTTCTATTCAGAATCCAGCCGAGCACTGGTTAAAGCAGAAGGAGAAGTTTTCATTTCATTCTCCTCTGACTGTCCTATTATGCCCATACACACAACCGGTTTTGTCGTTTGAATAAACTCCGAAGGTTTCTTCGACGGAGCTCCGATGGAATTCCATTCAAGCGGTCTTGCCTACACACGGTCAAACCAAAGTCCGACCAAAGTCCAACCGTCCCGAACGAGGTGACGTACAGCACGCACAACGGGACTAGAAAAAGGAAGTTCAATAGCCAGTAGCCAATAGGTTCCGTCTCGTACTTGCTTCAGAGCATGCGTCGTTTTTGGTCCGTTGGAACAGCATACAGACGAGTGGTTTTCCCGATAGGAATTGGTTCTGTCGGAAATATTTAGAACATGTTCCATTTCTAGGTCCATCAGAATTTTCGAAAAAAAAAAGTCAGAATAGGCCTACACATGGAATAGACGATGAGAAGCTTCCGTAAGACTTTTTCTGTCAGACATTCTGCTCGTGTGTACGCAGCTTAAGGCTGCATGACTCTTGACCCTTTGTCTAGACAGTGCTGATTGGCCTTGTGCCATGCACCTTCCCAAAAAAGAATAAAAATAATAAGCTCTACCAATACACACCAAACTTTGCATGTGCAGAATGCCTCCAAGGCTCTGTACTAACAGAAGATGGATTGGGGACTGAGGAAGAAGTGGAGGATCAGAGGAGACACAATCAAACAGCCTTTTTAAACAATGTGGGGGATTAACCCCTTAGGTTCCACAGTGCGTTCAACAACCATGCTTTACTGGATATACAGCCTGATTTTATTGTTGCTGGTTTAGTAACACTTTAAATGTCTATTCACATACATGTGGTTCATAGAAATACAGGTGCACTGGTTTGCATTGTATATATGCATTAGGGTGCCATTCAGAATGAATGGTAATGCAACAAATCACATATACAGCACCTTGTAGTGCATTGTGCATGTCAATGCAAATTTTAACATGTCAACTGAGAAAGCAGAGTCACCAAAATAGTACTTATCTATATAAATCTATCAAAAAATGCAGTTGACTTACTAAAGGCAAATAGACTGTGCATTTTGCAAGAGCAGATGCTCCACAGCTTAGTAAATCAGCAGAAGCTCTGCTGATTTTCATTATCCAATCATGTGCAAGCAAAAATGCTGTTTTTTTTTTTTTTCCTTGCATGTGATTGGGTATCCATCTCAAAGTGAAGCTTTACCTCATTTACTAAGCTCTGGAGCAACAGCACTTGAAGAGTGCACTGACTATTTGCCTTTATTAAATCAACTCCAATGCATCACAGAAACACTGCTGCACAGTGCCTGAGCACTTTGTAGCTGTCCGAGGAACAAAAAAAATCTGTTAAGAACTTCCCACAGTAGTCATAAAATAGCAATGGTCATGAAAGGGTAAAAAAAAAAAGGTTTTCAGCCAAATCACTTATTTGACCTTGCATTCCTACAGCTTTGCAGATCTAATAAAATATTTACACAATATGGAAAAAAAAATCAGTTTTGAGTGTTTGAATACCCACGCTGTTGTCACATGCCCTAAAACAAGCAACAAAAACCCACCCGAGACAAAGCATCACTGCACAGAACCATGACATATTCATGATGGAGGAGAGCTGCTGAGTGCAACTGCTGGCAGCTTCTAGAATGGGGACGGCGGAGTGAGTTTACTGCAGACTGCCTCTCCTGACCTATAAATCCAATGCGACTGAAATAAATGCAAATGAACCTGACTTGTTTCACATACCACAAAATGGTATGCAGACCAAGTTGTGTCTAGCAGACAGACAATAAGGCACTGTCCCATCCATGCAATGCATGCAGCCTGGGAAAAAGAAAAAATGGCAACAGGGAGGAACGCTTGGCACACAAAAACTATTATGTCTATTGCTGCGATCTTCTTTTCCTCTGGACTAACTAGTGGGGCTACACAGTAACAGCGCGCCAGAGTTGCCGTCCTTTTTTAAAGGTGTTGTCGTGAATGGGAAATTTAGAAAAGTAACAGAACCGTCTTCTATTTGCATATGCAAATGAGGCTGGCATTTGCTTAATTAATGAAATTGGCAAAGACAATGCTGCCAAGGCACGCTGGATCACGCTAGAATGGTTGCATTAATGAGGGTGATTTGATATTTCCTTTCAGCGAGGCACCACAGAGAGAGGTATTAAAAATTAGGCATCGGAAGAGGGAACTGGCACGGGAAAGGCGCTTTGGGAACAGGGTGAGGAGCGGCAGAGGTGTGCTCCGAGTCATATCCTGTTCTTTAATCCGGAGCTAGGTACCAGGGTCCAGGCACTGCAGTGTCTTCACAACAAGATTTAATAAAGAGCCTTTATCGGAAGCTCATAATGCTTGTTCCTCCAGGAAAATGCACAACGCAGTTGCTCTTTTGTTAGTAAATAGGGATCAGGTGGTCACGACACAAATGCAGCCCTCTCTTTTTTATATTCGCAGGATAATGAAAGAAAAATAAACCTTTATTATATAGAAATGGCTGCAATTAAATATCTTTATGTACTAATTCCAGGAAATATGGATATAGGTTTTTCCAGAAATGTCATTATCCTATACAGTTTTAAATTACTGAGATAAGTGGCCTCTAATAACAGATAGAGGAGGGCGTACCAGACAGTTGACAGCTTGCTGTTTTAAAGGGAGATCATCATGCATTTTCACCCAACATCCAAATCCCTTTTGGGGGCTATATTACCATGATTTGTTTTATGCAGAAAGGGGAAAGAGGGTACCCTAATAGCCAATAAAAAACTAACGGGGGGGCTCATCCCTCTCTAGAAAAAGACACACCCGCCGCTCCAGGTTTGACCAGGAAGCCTAATGATCCAATAGGTGCTCGCCCTCAGCTCGCCTCTACACACAATGAATTTAGAAGAAGTGGCCGCACACCACTGTGCTCCAAGTCATATCCTGTTCTTTAATCCGGAGCTAGGTACCAGGGTCCAGGCACTGCAGTGTCTTCACAACAAGATTTAATAAAGAGCCATTATCGGAAGCTCATAATGCTTGTTCCTCCAGGAAAATGCACAAGGGGAAAGAGGGTACCCTAATAGCCAATAAAAAAACTAACGGGGGGGGGGGCTCATCCCTCTCTGGAAAAAGACACACCCGCCGCTCCAGGTGTGACCAGGAAGCCTAATGATCCAATAGGTGCTCGCCCTCGGCTTGCCTCCACACACAATGAATTGGCCGCACACCACTGTAGATCAAAATCCTTTTTATTTGGACATCCCAAAAACTACAGGAATCAGGATGCTGGGTAAACGCGTTTCGCACACTTCAAGTGCGCTCATCCCTCTCCACTCTATCAAACTACAAGTGTATTTTAAATGATAGAGACAGAATATCAACCAAAAATCCAGAAAAAACACATGATACAAATGTTATAAATTGAGTTACAATTCAGTGAGTAAAGTAAGTATTTGATCCCCTATTAACCAACAATAATTCTGGCTCCCACAGACCTGGCTAAAGTATGTTCTCATGTGGTACACAGATTAGTCCTGTCAATTTAAGATGGTGCTCCTAATGACAACTCATTATGTGTATAAGACACCTGTCCACAGACTCTCTTTCATCCATTCAAACCTCATCATCATGGGCAAGACCAAAGAGCTGTCAAAGGACATCAGGGACAAGATTGTAGACCTACTGGAATGGGCTACAAGACCATCAGCAAGAAGCTTGGTGAGAAGGAGACAACTGTAGGAGGGATTACTCGCAAATGTAAGAAATACAAAATAACCATCAATCACTCTCGGTCTGGACCTCCATGCAAGATTTTGCCTCATGGGGTAAGGATGATCATGAGAAAAGTGAGGGATCAGCCCGGAACTACACCGGAGGAGCTTAAATGATATCAAGGCAGTTGGGACCACAGTCACCAAACAAACCATCGGTAACACAATACGCCGCCATGGATTGAAATCCTGCAGCGCCTGCAAGGTCCCCCTCCTAATGGAGACACATGTACAGGCCTGTCTAAAGTTTGCCAAAGAACATCTAAATGATTCAGAGAAGGATTAGGAAAAAGTGCTGTGGTCAGATGAGACCAAAATTTAGCTCTTGTCGTGTTTGGAGGAAGAAAATTTTGACTATGACCCGAAGAACACCATTTCTACAGTCAAGCACGGAGATGGAAACATTATGCTTTAGGGCTGTTTCTCTGCTTAAGGTACAGGCTTGCATTAAGAGGCCAATGGATGGAGCCATGTATTGTAAAATGTTGGATGAGAACCTTCTTCCGTCAGCCAGAACACTTCCAGCATGACAATGACCCAAAACATACCGCCAAGACAACAAAGGAGTGGCTTAAGAAAAAGCACATTTAGGTTTAAGTTTATTAAAAGTTAGCAGCTACAAAAAGTATAGCTGCTAACTTTCAATAAACAGACACTTACCTGTGCCCTGGTCCTATGGTCCCACGGTCCAGAGATGCAGGTGCCCGGAGCCTTGCTCCTCTCCCCCTCCTCTCCGCGGCACTGTCATAGCAACTGTGGGCACCCAGCTGTGACAGCTTACGGCTTCACGGCCGGGCACGCACTGCACATGCGTGAGTTGCGCTGTGATCTGCAATTGGCCAGGCAATCTTCTGGGACCTGTGACGTATCCCAGAAGAACGCTGGCAAGGAGGGGCCACCTAGGGCAAGAGGAGGAGTCGCCTAGGCGGCCAAGAAGAGGAAGGAGGAAGTGGGACAGGAATTCCCACTAAAAAGAAGGAATACACTCTCCACCCCCCCCCCCAAAAATGGCATGCCAATTGTGGCATGTCAGGGGGTGAGGAGTGCGTGAAGCGGAAGTTCTACTTTCGGGTGGAACTCTGCTTTAAGGATTTAGAGAAGATCTGTAAAGTAGAGTGGACCAAAATCCCTCCTGACATGTGTGCAAATCTAGTAACCAACTGCAAGAAACATCATATCTCCATGCTTGCCAACAAGGGTTCCTCCACCAAGTGCTAAGTCATGTTTTGCTTGGGGATCAAATACAGCACTTATTTTACTCACTGAACTGCAACTCAATTTATAACATTTGTATCATGTGTTTTTTCTGGATTTTTGGTTGATATTCTGTCTCTATCATTTAAAATACACCTATGTTAAAAATTATAGACCCTTCATTTCTTTGTAAGTGGGCAAACTTACAAATTCTGCAGGGGATCAAATAATTATTTTCCCCACTGTAAAAGGGTTACAGGGGAGGGATCTCCAGTACACAGCCTGTGGTTAACAGCCTCAACTCTGTTTCTGTGTGCTGTGTGAAGGTGTGTCCCTTCCCTCCAATCAGCTCTCAGAGCTCTACTCACTGAGATCTGCAAAGTGTAACTTCAGCTCCAAACCCTTTGCTTTCAGGAAGCTCAGACAAGCTAAATTCTGGACTTTGAATGGATGTCACCACTGTATCTCTCGGTGACAGGAAAACATGTCAGAAGTGACTCATGCTGATAGCGGAGGAACAAGGCAGCAGACAGAAATGACACTTAGTGCTCTGGATTGAGACAAGTACATACTATAGAGGGATATGCTTTGTTCATATTTCATGTCTGAGGTTTACAACCACTTTAAAACTTGAGAATGAGGGACATTTTATGGAGATGTTGACCCACGACACACTACGCATGACATGGCAAAAAGTGGGTGTCGTTAAATGATGCTGACTATTGGTGAGGGGTGGGCTTCACAGAGTCTGATTAGAAACAACAAATAAACACAACCCGAAAGTTATCCCAAATTAAATTCACCAACTGTACACGCTCTCCGCACACATTTGACTCCTGCACATGTTGCATCCCACTGTGCATGCTGCCCCCTCCCTGCATAAACTGCCCCATCTACACACATTGCATCCCTTCCTGCACACACTGCCCCCCTCCTTGCACATTGCTACTCTTCATGCCACACTGTCCCTTCTACACACATTACCTCCCTCCCTGCACACACTTCCCCCTCTACACAAATTTCACCCCTCCCTGCACACACTTCCCCTTCTACACACATTGTACCCCTTTCTGCACACACTGCCCTCCTCCCTGCACACACTGCCCTATCTACACACATTGGACCCCTCTCTGTACACACTGCCCTCCCTACCTGCACGTTGCCCCTCTCCCTGCGCACACTGCCCCCTCTACACACATTGGCCCCTCCCTGCACACACTGCACCCTCTACACACATTGGCCCCTCCCTGCACACACTGCCCCCTCTACACACATTGGCCCCTCCCTGCACACACTGCCCCCTCTACAAACATTGTGCCTCTCCCTACACACATTGCCCCCTCTACACCCATTGCCCTCTCTCTGCACACACTGCCCCCTCTCCAAACATTGTGCCCCTCCCTACACACACTGCCCCCTCTACACACATTGCACACTTTCCTGCACACACTGCCCCCCTCCCTGCATGTTGCCCCTCTCCCTGGGCACACTGTCCTTCTACACACACTGCCCCCTCCCTGCACATTGCCCATTTACCTGTGCACACTACCCCCTCCACACACACATTGCCCCCCTCCTTGCACACACTGCCCTCCTCCCTGTACCCACTGCCCCTCCCCTGCACACTACCCCCTCCCTGCACACATTGCCCCCTTCCCTGTACCCACTGCTTCTCTTCCATCACACACTTGCCTCCCTCCCTGCAATCCTAATTTTTTTTAATCCTAGGACAGTCCTGTGAAACCTAGGATGGGTGGGAAGTATTCAATAAATTATTTACATTTTGGATAAAGTGGAGCTCTGGGCAAACAGTTGAAATTTATATTTTACTTGCCAAAAGAGGTGTAATTTAGTCCATTCAGTCCTGAGATTTACACAGCACTGCCACACAGAACAGCCTGGTTGATCACCTGACTTGTATGTACTGCAGTTAGGCAAAACTGCCTAGCAACCTATCCTCAACTTGTGCTTAGACTTGTCAATCAAACAATGATCAAAAAAAAAATGAAACATTTCTGTGTTCTTTCTTCCTGTCAACATGATCCCTGTAAGCTTGTAGCACATATTGTTGGCTCTGAGTATTGCCCATTTCTCATGCATTGTGATTGAACTGTGGTGCACTGTAGCACAGGTACATTGTATATGTGCATTTGAACCATGTATAGGCAGGCTGAATGTACCAAGTTGATCGCTCGATCACCCTAGGCACAAACAGTCTGCCAGATTTTGCAACCTGTGGTTGCAGGAAAGAAATTTGCTCCATGTATGGCCTACATAAGGGTTCAATTCAAAATTAGTTGTAATGCACTGCATGTTACCGCACATATTACTGCACATGTTACTGCAGGGCACTAAGTTTAAATGGACCTTAATGGTTTATGTTCAATGTTATTTTATTATTTAAACTCACCTTGCGAAGCAACATAATGGCAAACATTTTAAATCCATTTCAAAGGACACGTCTGCTTATCTATGTGCAATACTGTCTCTGTATATACTTTTTACAAATGTTTACTAAACTGGGATGTAGATATTTGATGCATTTTAAATGCTGCTTTTCAATAAATGTGAACTGAATAAAACAAGAGAGCATTATTAGGAAAACAATTCATCATTCAGAAAAAGATATTTTCAGCACTAACCATTAAAACTGTGATTGCAATGTGTGATTTGTATTTTTAGTCTCGATTACAAACCCCAAATGGAATAAGCCTCTCTTTCCCTAGATCATAAACAGCACAATCATAACTTAAATAACATGAATATTAGCTGTCTATGCAGAAAATCGCACACTTTTAGCATCTACAGTACTAAATGTTACATTTTAAAGCAAAAGCTGGCCAAAGTATTCCAAAATGCTTTCATAATCTGGCAGTCATATTTTTTTTTTCTATTTCACCATTAGGTGAATAAACATAAAATGATCAGACAACATCTATGCCTTCAGTAGACACTCTGGCACCAGACGTATCTCAAGAGAACAAAAAGAAAAGAATTAAAGCTGGACTCCAGGCAAACAGCTAAATACACAGATTAAATGCATCCACCTGCTCAAGCAGTTGTATTTCTGCTCATCCAGTCCTGGGATTGTCACTACAGTGTTACACAGCACAGCCCTGTTTTGCAGATACCCGATTTTTCTCTGCTGCTGTTAAAGTGGTTGTAAAGCCTAAACATTTTTTACATTAAAGCGGCGTTCCACCCAAAAATGGAACTTCCGCTTTAAGTGTTGGTTAGGAAGTGGGAGCTGAGTGCGTGTAAAAACAGGGTACCCGCTTCCCCTAGTGTCAGGGGAGGAAGTGGGAGCTGAGTGCGTGTAAAAACAGGGTACCCGCTTCCCCTAGTGTCAGGGAAGGAAGTGGGAGCAGAGTGCGTGTAAAAACAGGGTACCCGCTTCCCCTAGTGTCAGGGGAGGAAGTGGGAGCTGAGTGCGTGTAAAAACAGGGTACCCGCTTCCCCTAGTGTCAGGGGAGGAAGTGGGAGCTGAGTGCGTGTAAAAACAGGGTACCCGCTTCCCCTAGTGTCAGGGGAGGAAGTGGGAGCTGAGTGCGTGTAAAAACAGGGTACCCGCTTCCCCTACACTTTTTGTAGCTGTTGACTTTTAAATGGGTGGAATGCTGCATTCCTTGCATTAAGGTAAACAATGTTTAGGAATCAGCACCCCCCCCCCCTCACCTCCTCCATTTTTACTTACCTGAGCCCTCATTTGATGCAGCTCTGCTCTCCCCTCACCTCTGCGTCTCACTGGCTTTGCTGGGGCACCGGGAGCCACTGGCTCCCAGTGCTGTCAATGAAAGCCAGTGATGAGGGAGCGGGGGGGGCTGAGTCCTGCTGTCTGTGTCAATGGACACAGCAGCTGGGCTTGGGTGCGAGCACACATGAGTGCCCTCATGGGAAATGGCTTGCCATGGGGTCACTGGACAGAGGGGAGGGGCCAGGAACGCTGGCAGAGGACCCGAGAAGAGGAGGTTCACGGCATGAGCAGGTAAGTATAGACATGTTTGTTATTTTTTTATTATTTACCTTTACAATCACTTTAAGTAACACTTGCAGTTTTTTTTCGTTCCCACCACAATTGATTGGCTCCTTATCTCTCCCCCGGTCTAAGCTCTGTTGTACAGGGACTGCAGGAGGCTGATGCCAGTCCAAAGTAAATACTTACACTGCTTTCAATAAAATAACATTTAATAGAGTATTTAATAGAGTATTGATTTATACAGAGCCGCATTAGTTTGTGTCTGTGGAATGACACTACAGTATACCTATCACTGCATGTAAAGTGCACCTACACTGCTAAACATAAACGTTTGAAGTCTGTCACATACAACATAACCACACAGATTTAAACTAAATTTATGAATAAAGTGATCCAGTTCCAAAAATCATCACAGGTGTAATGAGCCTTTAAAGTGGACTAAACAATACCCAGAAACATCTACGTTTTGACCTAAATTTCTCCTGAAAAATAGCAGTGCACTTCCTGTGCCCTCGTCAGCAGTATAGCATATCTACAATGTGAGATCAACTAATATGCTGCTGCCTCTGGCCTGCAGCCCCACCAGATTTGAACTGAGATCTGGTGATATCACCACTGTGCTGCTCAATGTTCTCCTTGCTGGAGAGGAAGCTGTACATGAGGACCGGCAGTGCAAGGATCTCCCTGCTTCTGCTTCACTCATTCTGTAGATCTGTGCTTTCTCCACCTCTCCTGCTGCTCCTAGAATATTCCCCTACCAGTCATCTGGGCACAGCACTGACATGAGGAAAGTCCTGTTCCTTTACCTGGATGGCCTCCTTCAAACAGAGGCACAGTGCCGAGCAAAGCATGGTAACTTATCCAAACATGTAGTTATAGAGCTGGCTTTGTACACAGGAACACAGTCATGCTGGAACAGAAAAGGGCCTTCACCAAATTGTTATTACAAGGCTAGAAATGCACAATGTTTAAAATGACTTTGTATGCTGTAGTATTGACTGTCCCCTTCACTGGAAGTACATGAAGGGATGGTCACATATTTTTAGCCATATAGTGTAGGTGCCAATCAGTGACCATACAGCAAGTATGCCACAAGTATGATGAATTTTGATATACTATTCCACGTCTGTGATATTGTGGAAAACATTTACCAAACACATCCAGGCAACAAACATTTCTTGGAAGGAGGCCAGCAATGGCAGTCCTCATTCTTCTCACACAACAGGTCTGTGTTAAAATGACACTAAATTCTGGTTTAAAAGAATTTAATTCAAGTATGTTATTCTGTAACCCAAAAGTACCTTCTATTGCTCTCAGTCTCCCCCCAATCTCCAAATTCCTTTTTTTGGCTGCTGTGACCTGACTTCATGTTAGAGGGTGGCTACGTTCATTCTTCATTGTCTCACTGTATGTGGGAATGTAGCCACCCTCCCTTCCTCTTGGACTATTGGATTGTTAGTGTGCATAGAGCAGTGCCCGTGCAAGTGTAGCACCCTGTAGCTTAGGCAGGGAGCTCCTCACAAATTTACTTGCCAGGAGTAGTTATCCTGGTTGATTGATAAAGATCCATTGATTTCTCCCTATGTTTAGCCTTGTTGCACTTTTCTCTTCTACCGCTAGGTATGGGGTGTCTTAGCCAATGGGCAGGGGTTTTCTTGAATCCCGTGGCCTGCTGGAAGCACTTATATACAGTATTTGGGTGGAGTCAGGTGATCTATGTTCTGCACCACTGGATGGCTGTCTGGGTGGACGTGTGTCGTATGCCCTGGGCTGCTAGGCCGGAGATTGGGCCTATCCCGGGGGCATCTGGCTGCCAGGCTTTGTGAGGGCCTCTCCAAAAGTAAGAGGGCAGTGCAGGGTTGGGATTACGGCTTGCAGTCCAACCAAAAGTGCCGGTTCTGCCGGCCGGAGAACCTGTCATGGTCGGAGGTAGAAGGGGAGCTGTTGCCACTAAGGGACCAACCACCTTTACCAGGGACCCCAGTGAGTAACTGAAGCAAGTACCGGAGCAGTATCCTCACCGAACGGGCATGGTGGAGAATTGGGAAACTTCAGGTGGTGATCAAGTCAGGGACCCAACCAGTGGAGGTGATGCTTGCAGAGCAGCCTTGTGTGTCAAGCCAGGGATTGAGCCGGTCAGCAGCAGAACAGAAACACACTCACAAAGGAGTGTAGCTCCTCTAACAGGATTTTTACAGAGGCTCACTTCCTATATAGTACAAAAATAGTAGAATTTTTTTTAAAGTTTTAAATGTTTATTAGGGAAAATGTATAAAAAAGGATCATCATGACCTAACAATAATACATAGATAAAATGGATGCGTACAATTGAAGGAAATTGATATACAGGGGGTCCCCTAGTTACAAACATCCGACTTACAAATGACTCCTACTTACAAACGGAGGGAGACAACAGGAAGTGAGAGGAAATCTACCCGTAGGAAGGGAAATTCACTCCTGTAAGAGCTATTATGGGATAAAGGTACCTCCACTGATGCATTATCACCAAGGCTTGTTTCCACAACAACCCAAAATTTTCAAAATCCAATTGTCATTGGGACAGAAAGTGAGGTGAAATCTTCTGAACAGGAGCACACACAGCAAAACAAATGTTACAGGGGTGATAACCCTTTCCTATGTTATCCAAAATGCTTAAAAATAGTTTTTTTGGCTGGAGCTACACTTAAAAAATGTACCTGTTCTGGCTTACAAACAGATTCAACTTAAGAACAAACCTACAGTCCCTAACTTGTTTGTAACCCGGGGACCCCCTGTACATGGAACAATGACCAATTGTAATGATAAAGTTGATTGAACAACAATAACCATAAGACCCGACGTTTCGAGGTGAAAAGGGGGTTGACCTCTTCTTCAAGGGTAGCAACAATTGGTCAAGCTAATAAATTTTTCATCTAAAAGGTTACAAAACAGAACTGGAGTAAGTAAACAAAAAATGAAACATCTTCATCAATATTAACAGTAAGTATGGAATTTGCATCACATAGATCATCCACAATAATATAATTACAACATTTGTTCATTTGATGAATATATATAAATACTAACCACTCAAGTTCACATAGGGGTTTCCATGACATTCTCCGCATCCAGCAAGAACTATACGACCCGTCACAGCTCCACTGGGGCCCAAGACCAGAAAACAGGAAGAAATACAAAGGGAAAGAAAGAGTGTTAGCATAAGATGCAGAGACTGAAATCCCAGAATGGGGCAGAAAAGTCAAGGGCTGCAGTAAACTTCACAAAGGGCACCCCCGAGGACGGGCACAGTCGACCCTTAAAGATGGAGCATGCCAGTGCCCATAAACAGGGGCTGACTGGTCATGAACCCAAGGTCACTGAAATAAAAATAATAAAGCATTTAGTAATAGGTTTGCAACAGAAGCCTAATGTCATTAGATCATTTTAAACCGGGCTCCATAGCGGATAATGCAAAGCATAAATAAGTATGGGCTTCAGAAACATACCTAAAAAACTTAGTTTCTAGTGTATGGAATCACGGAACCAGAGCCTTAAAGCCAGGAAAGCAAGGGCGTGCCACAAATGTCAATCCCACGATTGTTTATGGGAAACGTAGTGGTCCCACAGAAAGTATCAGAAGGGAGCCATCTAAGATTATAGGGCACATAGAGGAAAAGACAAAGTGTATATGTAAATGAGCAAGGAGTACGCCTAATGGCTCAAAAGCATGGATGCATCCTAGCACAACAAGTGGAAAAGTTTACCTTGCAGTCTGTCATTCCTTGGTAGCAGTCTGTGGAATGGTGTGAACAGCTGTGAGTCATAAGGCTCATAAGCTTAAATGCAGCCCGCTCTAGTTGAAGAGAGTCCGTGATAGGTTGGCCTGGGTAGTGGGCGGTCAGAGGGAGGGAGGACGTGCAGCATCCAGATGGATGCCCCCCGAGCACAGTGGCACGCGGCGCCACCCCCCAGGCACGCCCCTGGAAGGTAGGCGTCCTATTGGGACGTTCGTGTCTACGACACGAGGCTCCGTAGTATACGAAGCCGTCGAGACGTAAGGGGATGCCGTCCCGCGCCGGAGTCTCGCGGCGCAGAACTGGCGTGTCCGTCGGCATGGTAACCATTTCAACAGACTGCCAGAGAGAAGGGGGGCCGAATGCGTCCATATGGGCGCACAACGGCCCCCCGTGCGCTGAGTGGAGGGCCATGCAGCGATTGAAGAGGTGAAAGAAAAGAGAGAAAAGGGGGAAAGAGAAGCAAGAAAAGAACAAAGGACCAAGAAGGATAGAAAAAAGAAATAGAGAAGGAAGAGGGAGAAAAAGCACCTGAGGAAAGAAACTGAAGGGAGAAGAGCAAGCAGGTGAATCTGAGAGCAAGAGTGCCTTGATCCCAAAGTTGCCGGGAGGGGTCAGTCCATACCAGATCCGAGAAGGCACTAAAATGACAAATGTGACAAGTTTGTTTATGACATTACAAATGCTCTTATAAATGTATAAGATGTATACAATACAATTCAAACTCTCTAAGTTGGATATTTAAAGTGTCCCTAACATATTAGAAGTCCTAGAAGGGTGGAAAGTGACTCAGAGAAGGGGCATACGATCTAAAGGACCAAGATTTTTTGGGACTGATGTACACTACAAGATGACCATAGGGAGCTAATAGCTTAGCTGAAGGTAAGCATTAAAGGCATAGCCCAAGATAACAATTGGACAGATGGACTACATGAATTTAGGTCCAGGGGGCCAGTATAGAAAAGTATTAGCCTAGGGATTCCCATTCAGATCCCCCGGAGGAAAAACCCTCCAGAAAGGGTCTGAATGAGATTGTATCATTTAGGCCTGGAGGTTTTGTCGCATTTAAGCGAAATATCCACCTCTGTTTGGCCTGCATCAATGATTTATTGGTGTCCCCCCCTCTTAGACCAGGGTGTATTCTGTCCAATATCAAAAAAGAAATCTTGGGGGCAATTCCATCATGTAGGTCCCTAACATGTCTCCCAAGTGGGAGGCTGGGATTGCTAGTCTGCATAGACACAATGTGTCGGTAGGCACGTCGCCAAAAAGGCTGAATAGTTTTGCCTACATAAAAGCAGAAGCAGTCACATAATAGGAGGTACACTACATTGGTCGTCTGACAATTTGCGTAGTGTTTAGGGCGATATCGTTCACCATTCTGAAGTATCACATTACGCACAGTATTCATGAAACGACAGTAATTGCACCCACCACAGGTAAAAGTACCTGGGTATTTGCATGGGTCCCGTCGGCCCAAATCATGATATTCACTGGACACTAAGTAGTCTTTAAGGGATCTTGCTCTTCTAAAGGTGAAAGATGGCATTTACTTACATATGAACCTATGGTGGGGTCCATAGAAAGAAGATGCCATTATTTACTGGCAATTTTTTTGAAGGTTTCATGTTGATTCCAAAATTTCGTTATGATAGAAATCGGATTTCTTTTAGTGTTTTTTGAGGAAGGATTGTACAGCAAATCATTCTTTGTTTTCAGTAATGCACGATTGTAAGATTTGGAATAGCCACGTAGGAGTAATCTTTCCCTCAAAAGATCAGCCTCCTTCTTAAAAGTTAGATCATCCGTGCAATTTCTCCACGTCCTTAAGTACTGGCTAAAGGGAATAGATGCAATCAGGGCTGAAGGATGAAAGCTGCTGGCATGCAGTATACATATTGCCAGCCATTGGTTTCCTATACAAGCTGCTACTAATCTGACCCTTATCGTCCTTATGGATGGTCACATCCAAAAAGGTTATTAAGGAGTTATCAAAAGTCATTGTAAAAGTGAGATTGAAATTATTTACATTCAGGCATTTCAAAAACGGTTCAAGTAGGTCTTGTGGGCCATCCCATATAAGAAAAACGTCATCAATAAATCTGAGCTAAAAGCTCACATTTTTCATGAAAGGGGCCAGATTGTCGGACTGATTGATCATGTGTTCCCACTCCCCCAGGTACAGGTTGGCATACGATGGGGCACAAGAAGTCCCCATCGCAGCCCCCTGCACCTGGAGGAAATAGGAGCCATTGAATGTAAAATGATTGTGTTGAAGGATGAAGTCCAGGGAACCCAACAAGAACTCACTCATCCTTGAATCAAACCTATTGTCCTGCAAGATGATGTGTCGAATGCAGCTCAGACCCTTGTTGTGGGGTATTGAGCTATATAAATAGCTGGGAAGGTTTATCACAAATGGGTGTAGGTGTCCATCGATAAAAGTGCTGAGATTCTCAGTTAATGAGCCATTTCCAGACACTATAGATCTGCATGATGGACGTTTGACACATTTATGCAACTTGGGTAAGGCAAAAAATGTTGGAATTTTGGGTTGTTTCGTTCTGATGAACTCCCACTCAGATTTACTGATAACCTGTTGTTCAAAAGCAGAATCCACCAAGGAATAAAATTCCTGGTTGAATTTGGTGATTTTGTTTGCATGAATTTTGCAATACCATTTCTTATTATCCAAAATTTTCATACACATGTCGATATACTGTGTGTTATCCATGATGAGCCGGTCAGCAGGGGTGAAGCTTGAGAAGTATCTTGAGTGCAAGCTAGGGACCCAGCAGGGAAGCGTGGGTGACGCTTGAGGGGGATACCACCGCAAAGATTGGAGGAGCTCAAGGGATTCAGAGTCAGTGAATCAGTGGGTCTAGTGAGAGACTGGCATCTCAGTGTTTAAGAACTACAAGAAGCAGTTGTAGTGAAGCTGAAGGAACTGTTACATTTAAGTTAGGAACTGTTAAAGACTATTGCCCTTCGGACAAACGTCCATGGTTTTGTTGGCCAACAACCCGATCATGTGTACGAGGCTTTCCTCTGCAGATCCTACAAGTTGATTGGGATAAGAATGTTGCAATCCCATTGGAGAGAGATGCCCCAAGCCCGTGGATTGTCACCCAAGTCATGCAGGAGGCTGTTACCCTTGCCGCAACGACTACCCCAGGACCAGTTCACCAATTGCTCCTAGAGGCCGAGGTCAGGCCCAACTACTCGCACTGATGTCTGAGCCACCGGATAGAAAAGTACCGAGTAAGTCAGCGAGAAGTAAGCGTGGTGTGCCTGTCGGGAAAGTGATACCATTGGCTCTGAAGGGGATGTCATAGAGGTGTAAGTTAAGGCATGTGTGTTTGACCATCTCAGATTTGGACATTCCATCTGATGGACTATTGGAACTCCTCTCAGACACTTTGTCTTACTAAGAGAAGTGGGGAGAGAGTGATGAAGAGTTAACCAGTAATGTGCAGGAGGACGATACACCTGCTACTACTACCGTAAGTGTGTAGATGATCAGCGAGTGCAGCTCCACTGATCAGCGTTGCCAGGTCCTGTGAGGAGGACCGTGGAGCTCAATGGGTACCCAAAGCCCGTCCTGTTACGATGATGTCTAGTCTTAAACTAGACCATAAGCCTGATGTGATCGCTGGGTGCTCGGTCCTACGTGCTCCAGACGCTCGGGTCCTACACGGATATGGATACCCTAAGACTCTGCCTCAGCTGTCCAAGATACAGAGAATTATAATCAAAAGAGTGGCAGAAGATTATTTGTATTTATACCCCTACATTCCTCCTCATCTGGAAGAGGAGATTTCTGAGAAGGAAATGCAATGGGTGGACGAAGCAGTGCGTGTGTTCTTTCAGATCCCTCTCAAGACAGACTTTTTGAAGTTGTCGCCTAAAATGTCGGGAAAGTACCTGTCAGTACTGAATACACGGGTTATGGCAGGAAGATCAACATGGATGGTGTAGTCATCTGCCTGCCAGATAAAAGGGATCTAAAGCGGTTTGTCGCCACAGTGAATGCTCGGGGAGAGACTACCCGTATCATTCTACCCGAACCCGGTTACTACTGGTGAAACATCATCAAAGTGATACCATGACTTTGTGGATTACAGATATGGGTTGTGTAATGTCAAGGATGCTATGGTGACAACCACCTTGCACACCCATTGAAAGTGTTGTTAATGGGGAACACCCCACAAAGCTGTATTGCCAGAACTGTGCTGGACTGGATGATACCGGAAATTACAAGAAATGATCATCTGAGCCACGTTGGCTAGAATTGAAGTTGTTGGGGTGTCACACCCTGAAGAACGATGTGTGAACTTCAGCAGATGGTTGGTTGCAAATAAAGACGTTTCTTTGTCTTTGGCTGTCGTACGGACAGACTGAAGATGTTTTTGCAAGGGAGCCTGTGTCCCGAAGTGTGGTCCCTTGCATTAAGGCCTGGCTGCTTGTTGCCTGAAATGCAATATAATAGAAGGGTCAATTCTCACTATACATGTGAATAATGGACTGAACCATATGTCTTTGACTGTTTCTAGTGTGGTCACTAGGTGGTGTGAGCGGTGCCGACCTGAGTGAACTTTATTCACATTATGTGCTGATGTAAGTTTGTTGATCAATGGGAAGAAGGTGGTATTCTCTACGGAGGATGGGATCTGCTTCCAAAAATGTAAATAATGCAATATTCTATAGGGTGTATTTACACTGCTATGCTGTCTTCAGCTGAGGACAATTGAAACTTGCTTAATGACGTATATATATACTGCACCATGTTACCATAGAATAGGATGCATTTGCATTGCTGTTTACTCTCTTTTAGGTGTTGCTGAGTCTTCCTTGAGTACGGAGAGACAGGGATCTAACCGAACGACAACCCTAATCCTTTCTGTTGTTATTACTGTATATATTAGATAGATAGTCAGGAAGCAATACTATTGCTCTTGTTTACTTTTAAAGCTGTACTATTTTTGATATTTCCTTGTCGTGTGTGATCTATTATCTCATATGTCTAACACCATGTTTATTTCATGTGGTACACCACATACACTGTTATTTGATATACTCCGAGATGTAGTTTTTTGGGCAGGGGGAGGATGTAGCACCCTGTAGCTTAGGCAGGGAGCTCCTCACAAATGTATTTGCCAGGAGCAGTTATCCTGGTTAATTGATAGAGATCCATTGATTTCTCCCTAAGTTCACCTTGGTGCACTTTTCTCTTCTACCACTAGGTGGCCGGGTACTTGGTGGTACTAGATATGGGAAGGGCAACCCAAGGTTAGGTTATGAGTATATGGAGTATCTCAGCCAATGGGCAGGCTTTTTCTTGAATCACTTGGCTTGCTGGGAACACCTATATATTTGGGTAGAGTCAGGTGATCTATGTTCTATGCCACCTGGATGGCTGTCTGGGTGGACGTGTGTCATATGCCATTGTGCCCAACCCAGGGGGCATGCGGCTGTCAGGCTGTGTGAGGGTCTATCCAGAAGTAAGAGGGCAGCGCAGGGTTGGGATTGCGGCTTGCAGTCAACCAAAAGTGACAGTTCTGCCAGCCAGAGAACCTGTCGTCGGCGGAGGTAGAAATAGGAGCTGTTGCCACTAAGGTACCAGCCACTGCTTGCAGAGCAGCCTTGTGTGTCAAGCCAGGGACCGAGCCGGTCAGCAGGGGTGAAGCTTGAGAAGTATCTGGAGTGCCAAGCTAGGGACACAGCAGGAAAGCATGGGTGACGCTTGAGGGAGATACCACCGCAAAGATTGGAGGAGCTCAAGGGATTTAGAGTTAGTGAATCAGTGGGTCTAGTGAGAGACCGGGAGCTCAGTGTTGAAGAACTACAAGAAGCCGTTGTAGTGAAGTTGAAGGAACATTTATGTTTGAGTTAGGAACTGGTAAAGACTATTGCCATAGGAGACAGCATTCCTGCATGTGCAGATGTGGCGCATTGCTGTGGCCTTTCCCTGCACGGCTGTCCTCCTTTTGAAGTCTCGGAATCTGCCAATTGAATCTACAACTACTTAAGGGTGTCCTGGCCCTAACTCTCTTTCCTCAAAAAGACAAAAAGGACTGTTAAGAGAAAAATAAACCCTCTTTTACATCCAAGAAGTGTCTGGCGCCCAATGACTTTCACCATCTTTGCACCCACTATGCCTCACAACCCACTACATAGATTACAGGGCCATTATGTAGTGGTTTTGTATGGATTATTTTTGAAGAATAAGGACATAGCTTAGTGTCACTTTAACCACTTTAAGACCACCCACCGCACATATACTGCAGCAGGACGGCTCTATTGCACAAAATGATGCGCAAGCACTATGCGCACCGCGGGAGGGGACAACATTGAGATCTGCTGTTCCTAGTGATCAGCAACAGTGATTTCTGTGTTGTCCCAGTGAGTTCAGCCCCCATACAGTGAGAACACACCCAGGGAACATAGTTTGGATCGCCCCTGCCAGTGTCATTTATACATTGATCGGTGCATTTTTTTAGCATGTCACCATTTTTCTAGGTAAATATATTTCTAAAGGTGCTATTGACATTAATTTTTTACCACATGTCGGTAACAACCCATGCAACCCACACATACAAAGAGACCAAAACAAATAATTTCAGAAATTAAGTTATGTGTAAACAAACCGAATGACACAGGGAAAAAGTATTGAACACATGAAGAAAGGGAGGTACAAAAAGGCATGAAAAGCCAAGACTCCAGCTCAAAGCTATCATCAAGTAGAAAGCAATCCTGCCCCTTGTCAGTGCAAATTAATGTCAGCTGGTTCAGTCTCAACTGATGGCCTATAAAAAGGTGTCTCATTACCAAGGTGTCACACAAGAAACATCTCATTATGGGTAAAAGCAAAGAGCTCTCTCAAGAACTTCACAAACTTATTGTTGCAAAACATACAGATGTAATTGGTTACAGAAGGATTTCCAAACTTCTGAATGTTTCAGTGAGCACTGTTGGGGCCTTGGGACCAGGTGCTCTTTGCAAGATTTCTGACAGGGGAGTGAAAATAATTATCAGTTGAGTTGTCCAAGAGCCAAGGACCACTTGTAGAGAGCTTCAGAAAGACCTAGAATTAGCAGGTACAATTGTTTCAAAGAAAACAATACGTAATGCACTCAACTGCCATGGCCTGAATGCACGCATACCACGCAAGACTCCATTGCTGTAGAAAAAGAATGTTGAAGCTTGTTTAAAGTTTGCTGCACAACATTTGGACAACCCTGTGAAATACTGGGAGAATATAGTCTGGTCAGATGAGACCGAAATTGAACTCTTTGGATGTCATAATGCACACCATGTTTGGAGGTCAAATGGAACTGCACATCACCCCTAAAATACCGTACCAACTGATGTTTGGAGGTGGAAACATCATGGTGTGGGGCTATTTTTCAGCATACGGTACTAGCAAACTTCATGTGGTTGAAGGAAGGATGAATGGAAAAATGTACCAAGACAATCTTGATAAAAATCTGCTGCTATCTACCTGGATGTGCCCTAAGCCCACCCAGTTGTGTGACAATAGCAAATTAATATTCCCCATTCCTGATTCTCCTGATTCTTCCTGATTTTCCTCTCTGCCAATCAGGAAGTGGAACCTGAGACCCGTCACCCAAGAAGAGAAGCGATCCTATTGGCCACTGAGGAGGAGAAGAGAGGAGATGCAGGGGAAGCCGAGGAGGAGGAGACGCAGGGTGAAGCCACCGCCCGCAGGAAGTGCTGCCCGCGACCTTGATGGGGTAAGTGTGGGGCTGGTGACCTACCAAAAGGGGGGTACCTGTGACCTGATCTGACTGACCAAGAGGGGGGTGCCATCGGTTGGATTTCTGCCCCCCCCCAAAAAAAAATATACCTCCAGCCGTCACTGCATTGGAGTACAAAAAAGTAGGAGTTTGGAGTTTTAAGTTTGAGTCTGAGTTTGGAGGTTGCCCAAGCTCATCTCTACTCTACTCGGCTATATATGAAGACTATAGAACCACACCACTTTATGTTATGGATAACGAGAGAGGGTCATTCGGTTGTCCTGATGTACTAGGATGAGTGAGAACTGTCATCCTGGGACTGGCATGGACCACCAGGTGAAAATAAGGAGCTAGAAAAAAATGAATGCAGCCACCACATCTAAGGTGTCACACTCACCTGTTCCATGTTCCAATGCCAGGTCTTTTCCCTGCATGGGGCTGCTGGTGTGCAGTGAATCAGGGGCCTCTGGCACCTTAGCCAGTGTATGTCAAGCTCTATCTTAAAGGATCAGCAGAGTTTGTGTGACGCATTCACATCCCCTGTGTTTCCAGTGATTTCACACATTTTTACCAATGCTTTTTAATGTGCTCTTCATGTATCCAGTGTTCCAAGTGTCGTCCCTAGTGCTTTCCAGTTTGATCTCCATACTTCCAATATTCCCAGGGTCATCCAGCTTCTTCCCAGTGACTCTCTGTATGTTCCTGTCTGCAGCCCATATCTCTGAACCAGTCAAATTCTCAGAGCATTTCAGCATACCTGTACCTGTATTTTTACTTGTTTATGTGAGCCAATTTCCTTTTATAGCACTACCCCCAGAGAAGCCACTGGTAATATGCCCGGGTTCCTCTTCCTAGCAATTGCTCCTCAGCCAGGCACACATGCACTTTCACTCCTTTGGCTCAAAAAACAGTCTAGGACTGTTGGTTTTGAGATTTTAATAAAGGATTAACTTGGATGGGGGTTCGGAAAGTAAGATACTCCAATGCCTTGCTTTAACAGACTTGATGATACTGAACTTGCTTCTTGAAACTCCAAACACTGTCCCTATGTAGCAGATAGTGGACAGGTTCTGCAATACAGAATTGAGATTGAGCCTTCCTTGGTCTAAGCAACAGCCCCTTCACAAGGAATAGAATGACTATACTCTTCAGGACAAAACTTCTTAGCCAACACATGGCTGATATTCTAGCACACAAAGGGGTACTCAGTCTCTAGGATTTCTCCCCGCCTGCAACCACAGAACATCTCTGGAGAAATGGCAACCTCCTACCAGTATCCTGAAGGCAGCCTCTCCCAGTGGTATCAGACTAGATCCCCAGATGACAGCTCCTCAGCCAGCCTTCAGCAGCAGATAGTGGCTCCCGAAGCCCTCCAGCCTCCCAGCTGGGGCCTCCACTCAACAAGCACGTGGCAGAATGCTCAGGAAGGGCCTGGGCCCCCCCAGGTGCTGCTCTCTCTCAATGGAAGAAGACAAGACTGCTCTCTGCTCCAGGGTATTTATGCATTCTCCCAGAATAGTCTGGGCCAGATCTCCCAAGGATTGGCTGGGGCTACATAAATATTAAGCTGCTAATTGATATGCTGCCACCTCTATGACCCAGAGTTTCTTCAGGTGAACAGGGAGAAGCAAGCAATCGGGCAGCCTCCAGAACACAGACCAGACCAGAATAATCAAATCCAGCTCCACTGGTTACAGCGGACTAAACTAAATTTACATACACTAACACTTAACTATAAACCCCAAATAGAATTCGAGCTTCACTGGATAAAAGCCAAACGAAATTCGCCTAACAGAACAGATTAACCCCATCGACTACAATGGGCCCAAACTAAATTTACCTATCCTAGCACCTGACTAAGAGGGTGCTACAAAGCCTTCCTGTACCACTGTAATTCCCTGTGTGTTACATTCAGCCATTTGTTACTAGCAACTGTGCTCTCATAGGCTGCTTCCTGCTCTGTGCCCCTGTGCACTTTTTTTAAAGGTGTTTAAGTTTTGCATGGGAAAAACAGAAAAGACAAAGAGGCTCAATACCCTGTGTACTTTAACCTTCTCTAAATGATCCTGTGCATCTCTGTGCACATCTACCCATACCCAGTGTCTCTCTGTGTTTTCATGCACATCTGCCAGCTCTGGCTGACTACCTGCTGACCTGTAAATTCAGCATCTCAGTGCTGCAAAAGACTCTTGTCTGCATAATAGCACTCCCAGTACTAGCAGTTCCCAGTAGCTGCCTGCTAAGGTGAGTAAGAGGACTGCAATCCAGGAGCTGTCTGCAGTAAAACCCATCTGCACCTTCAGGACCTCTAGTGAAGAGTAGGGATGAGCCCCCTCTGACGTCACAGGAAGGTGGGGTCGCCCGTTTACGTCACCGAGTGGCCCCGCCCCCAACTATATAACAGCTGTTACCAAGAAGAAGCGTCACTCTGCGGGAGCCTCCCATGGAGGCGGAGCTGTTGCGGCTTTTTTTTTGTTCTTTTTTCGGGTTGTCGTCGGCGTGAGATGGATTTTCATCGCGGGACATTTTTATTTTTTTATCTTTTTATAAAGGACTTGTCCCAAAGTGTCTCCTGTCTTTTTTACTATTTTTGACACTTTTTTTGTGAAATGGTAGGGGTACAGTGTACCCGTTACCAATTCACATGGGGGGAGGCCGGGATCTGGGGGTCCCCTTGTTAAAGGGGTTTCCATATTCCGCCTGCAGACCCCCACAACCACCGGGCAAGGGTTCTGGGGACGAGGCCCTTGTCCCCATCGACATGGGGACAAGGTGCTTTGGGGGGCTACTCCAAAGCACCCTCCCCATGTTGAGGGCATGTGGACTGGTACGGTTCAGGAGGGGGGGTGCTCTCTCGTCCCCCCTCTTTTTCTGCGGCCTTCCAGGTTGCGTGCACGGATAAGGGTCTGGTATGGATTTTGGGGGGACCCCTACGCCATTTTTTTAACATTTTGGGTGCAGGGTTCCCCTTAAAATCTATACCAGACCCTTGGTCTGGTATGGATTTTGGGGGGACCCCTAAGCCATTTTTTTTTTAAATTTGGCGCAGGGTTCCCCTTAATTTCCATACCAGACCTGAAGGGCCTTGTATGGATTTTGGGGGGACCCTTACGCAGTTTTTAAAAAAATTTTTGGTCCGGGGTTCCCCTTAATATTCATACCAAACCCAAAGGGCCTGGTAATGGACTGGGGGGAGGAACCCATGCCGTTTTTTTTCAATGAGTTTTATCTATATTGCTGAGACCCGCCAATTCATTACAGCCACGATCAGTTTTAAATGACCTTTTTCCTTTAGAAATGTCATTTTGCTGTGGTACTGTTCTAAACACGAGAAAACGGCCCCACTTTACAGGCATGCTATAGACACCCCAGGCACGATATATAAAGGAATATTTAATTTTTATTGTTTCACTTTAAGCAATATTAAAATCACTGCTCCCGAAAAAACTGCAGTTTTTAAAACTTTTTTTCGCATTGATACATGTCCCCTGGGGTAAGATCTGGGTCCCCAAACACTTTTTATGACAATAACTTGCATATAAGCCTTTAACCGCTTGCCGGCTGTCATATGACGGCCAGGCGGCGCGGCTCTCGTTCTGGGCGAGCGTCCTCGTCTTGTAAGCCCACCAGGGGACGTGCGTGCCGCCGGCAACGATCGTGCGTGCCCGCCATGTCACTGGGACTCGGTGCGCGTGCCTGGTGGCCACGATGTTCGTCGGGCACCCGCGATTGCCCGGTAACACAGCAGGACCGTGAATCTGTGTGTGTAAACACACAGATCCACGGTCCTGTCAGAGGAGAGGAGACCAATGGTGTGTTCCCAGTACAGAGGAACACCGATCGGTCTCGCCCCCCTACAGTTAGAAACACTCCCTAGGAACATGAATAACCCTTCGATCACCCCCTAGTGTTAACCCCTTCTCTGCCAGCGACATTTATACAGTAATCAATGCATTTTTATAGCACGGATCGCTGTATAAATGTGAATGGTCCCAAAAATGTGTCAAAAGTGTCCGATATGTCCGTCGCAATATCACAGTCATGATAAAAATTGCAGATTGCTGCCATTACTAGTAAAAAAAAAAATATTAATAAAAATGCTATAAATCTATCCTCTATTTTGTAGACGCTATAACTTTTGTGCAAGCCAATTAATATACGCTTATTGTGATTTTTTTTTACCAAAAATATGAAGAATACATATCGGCCTAAACTGAGGAAAAACTTTGTTTAAAAAAAAAAAAAATTGGATATTATAACAAAAAGTAAAAAATAATGCGTTTTTTTCAAACGTGTCACTATCCTTTTGTTTATAGCGCAAAAAATAAAAACCGCAAAGGTGATCAAATACCACCAAAAGAAAGCTCTATTTGTGGGGAAGAAATTATAACAATTTCATCTGGGTACAGTGTTGCATGACCGCGCAATTGTCATTCAAATTGTGACAGCGCTGAAAGCTGAAAAATGGCTTGGGCAGGAAGGGGGTGAAAATGCACTGTATTGAGATGGTTAAAATTAGCACTTTTGATTTTTCATGTCCCTGTCCTATAGACTTTAACGGTGTTTGCGTGTTTGTCCAAATTTTTTGCCTGTTCGCATGTTCTGGTGCGAACCGAACCGGGGGGTGTTCAGCTCATCCTTAGTGATGAGAAGGCAGTTCCTAAGACTCCTCGCCTTGGCCCTTCTAAAGGCTTTCACCTTTGCTGTATGAGCAGGCACACTGGACTCTTCATGGCCAGCACCACTGCCTAGCCCATAAAATAAGGACTGATAGGGTGCAATATATTACATTTTATGTTTAGTTTAGACATACTTTAGGCTTAATGGGCTGGCGACATGCAAAGTATCCCGTGTTCCTGTGGCCATTTGGATATGCAAAGCCACTATAGTCAGTTAGGGTATAAATATAGAGTCATTCTTTATTTTTCATGCCTTCTATTTTAGGAAGGCAGAAGAAATACATTTTGGGCAATACGCTAACTAACATGTCAGTCTGGAATGTGGAAGTCATCCAATGTGTTATTTCAGAGGCATTTAGATATGTAAGGATGTGACACAAATTATAAGACACTGACACATCTTAATGAACGGTTTCCACAAGCCATAAGGAAGGACCTTGGGCTAACCATGTCTAGTTACCACTTTGGCATTCCCAAGTGTAATATTGAGAAAGAGAAAGGAGATGCCAGACAGGGCTTTATTTTGAAAAGAGACTTGATAAAAGCCTCCTGGATGATCGTCTACATAAATTGGTTCAGATCCCCAAGGAGCTATTTCAAGAAAGAAAGCAAAAAAAATATCTGTAGGATACAAAAGGCAAAGACTTTCTGATCTATTTCTAAACACTTGGAGCATAAGTGCATCAAAGCCAATAAATGAGGAGAAAGGAGAGAAAAAGAAAAGAAAAAAGGCAGGAAACCAAATCATGCTGTACTTTTAAAACAATATTTACAAGTTATGTTTAGCTTTTGTATTTTTTGCCATGTCAAGCCACCGCTAGTCTCTTGTAGATAAATCAAACAGTGGAACTTAATGGGGAAGGATGCCAAGAGAGAAATTATAAGACTCTCCACAGCACAAGTAACACACCACCATCTCTTTTTCATACTACAGTGATGTCACCATTTTCTAGCATACTAACTGTATGCATTCTCTAGGAAAAATATAACCCCCTAGGTGAATGAATAGGGTGTATGTACTTTTTAATAGATTGTGCAAGCATATCCTTTCTATTTGTTGGTATGAAAGATGGTAAAGGACACAGAAGACCATTGTTTATTCCTCTAAAACATATCAGCTGGCAATACTAAAAGGATCTTACCATGAGCCCCTTTAGGAGTATATTGGCAGTTTGAACTACAACCTGACTTAGCAGCTTATCAATTTTTTTTTTTTTTTCAAATAACAATTTTTTATTAGGCATAAAGATATATACATACAAAAGACATTGGAGTCGCAAATAACTAAGTGCAACTGGTGGACAATCAAACTGGTAATCAGTAAACATCAGAATGTAATCATCCAAGTACAGTAGGAGTGTAACAAATTCCAAATCACCTAAAGTTATCAACCAGCAGATATCATTTTTAATCTGAATATAATCTAGCAATATAGAAAGGGAAAGAAGATAGAGGAGAAAAGAAGAAAAGAGGGATAAGATGGGAGAGGGGAGAAGGGAGGGGGGGGGCTCAGCCGCCAGGCTAGGGTGGGTCCTCCCACCTGTGCCATTCCTCCCAGACCTTATCATGTGCTTCCAATCTATTTTGTATTCTGTCTGTCATTTTCTCCATTAGCTCTATATCTTTTATTCTGGTATAAAGGTCTGTTTGAGTGGGTGGAATCTGTCTTTTCCAGTACAGGGCAACCAGGAATCTCGCCGCTGTAAGAACATGGCCAAGCAGTTTCCTGGAGTGTCGAGGTATTTGTAATCCGGACACCCCAAAAAGAAATAATTTCGGAGCTCTAGGTACCTGCACGCCCAACAAGCGATTCAGCAATAATTGCGTCTCCGTCCAGAAAGGAACTATTTTAGGACATGACCAGTAAATGTGATATAAGGTCCCTCTGTCTTTTAGGCACCGCCAACATCTGTCCGAACTAGAAGGGTAAATGGCGTGGAGGACATCAGGCGTCATATACCAAAAAAAAAAAATTTTATATGCGTTCTCCTTGTACAATGTACAGAGTGAACTCTTAGCTGCCTGAGACCAAATCATCTTCCATGTAGTTTCTGGAATCTCCTCGTCCAAAAACCTCTCCCAGCGGAGCATGTATGCGTGCTTACCCTGGTCAGTGATGTTGTAGGAATTTAGTATCCGGTAAATATCGGAAATTAGCCCACGTCTAGCCGAACCCTCCAATATCAAGCTCTGAAACGGAGCTGGAGCCGAGAACTGTAAGTTCGGGGCTAGTGATTGAGCATAGTGCCCAATCTGCAAGTACCCATAGAACACTTGCCACGGTAAGTCAAAATTTTTTTGAAGGTCTGTGAAGGAGAGCAATCTACGTGTGCATGGATGCACCAAATGACCAAAATGGAACAGATCTCTCGTCGCCCACGGGGAAGACATCCTGTGTGTAAGACCTGCAGGCAACCTGGGGTTGTAGAGGAATGACGTGAGGAGTGAGCTCTCTGAGCATAACTTATGAAGTCCTGATAGTTTACGCCAAAGTGAACTGAGGTGAAGCATGGGGCCCAAAAGCTGAGTAGAGTCTACCTTCACCATCGCATTCCATAGCATACTATTTGGGTGGACTGGTGCCAACCATAGTTTTTCAATTTCTGTCCATCTATTGTAAGAACGCTGGGTAATCCAAGAGGCCAGGGCTCGCAATTGGGTGGCTTGATAGTATTTAGTTAGGTCAGGGAAGGACAGCCCGCCGTCCGATCTCGCCGCCATCAGGACCGACTGTGATATTCTATGCCTCTTGTAATTCCAGACAAAGCGTATCAAATCTGCCTGGAGTTTCCGCAGTTCCGCCTGTGGTATTGGGATGGGAAGTGTTTGGAAAAGATAAAGCAGCTTTGGTAAGATAGCCATTTTAACAGAGGCCATCCTCCCTAGTAGGGAGATATGATGAGCCTTCCATTTTTGTATGAGGTCCCTTATGGTTTTAAAAAGGGGGGATAATTGGCTCGGTATAAGGTAGAGTAAAAAGGTGTTATCTGAACTCCCAAATATTTCAGGGATGATGTTTTCCAGTGTAAGGGAAGCATTGTTGCAAGTGTTGGGTCTCCTGTGTTGGGATATTAATGGGTAGCACTTCGGATTTAGCTGCATTTATCTTGTAACCCGATAAAGATCTATATAGGTCAAGTTCAGCATGCAAGTTGGGAAGTGAAACCCTAGGCTGGGTCAGGGTAAGTATGATATCGTCAGCAAACAGTGCTAACTTAAATTCCCTACCTCTCAGCGGAATCCCATGTATGTTCGGGTTTTTCGAATGGGCGCCGCCAGAGGCTCAACACACAATGCAAATAATAGCGGTGTAAGCGGGCACCCCTGGTGGGTTCCATTCGCAATCGGGAAAGCCTGCGATAGGCCAAAGGGAGTTTTAACCTGGGATGAGGGATTGGCGTACAAATGTCTAATAGCTTGCAGAAATGGACCCCGGAATCCCATGCAGTTCAACGTGGCGAACAGGAAGGACCAGCCAAGGCGGTCAAAAGCTTTTTCTGCATCCAAGCCGAGAACTAACGCCTCCAGCTTATTCCTGTTCGCCACATCTATCAGGTCAATAATTTGTCTCGTGTTATCCCCCGCCTGACGCAGGGGGACAAATCCCACCTGATCCTTGTGTATTAGAGAGGGAAGTATCAAGTTCAATCGCATCGAGAGGAGTTTAGTAAAGATTTTTAAATCAGAGTTTAGAAGTGCAATTGGCCTGTAACTGGCACATACTGAAGGATCTTTGTCAGGTTTGGGGATTAGCGTGAGGACCTCTGCATGTCCGCGGGAATAGTAGTTTTCTAAAAGAAGTCGTTAAACATCCTACACATGTGGGGTAGGAGAATCGGGAGAAATGCCTTGTAGTACTCATAAGGGAGACCATCCGGTCCGGGGGATTTATGTGAGGGCAAGATTTTAATAGTGGCCGTTAGTTCTTCCTCTGTGATTGGAGCATTAAGTGACATTAGGTCCGTCCCCTGGATTCTGGGAAGTCCACTTTCCTGCAGACAATGTCGCATACGAGCATTTAAGTCGGGAGGAAGCGGATCCTGGGGGATTTCAGGGTTATTGTATAGGGTTGTGTAGAATTCCCCAAAGGCCCGAGCTATATCTTGGGGGTGTGATAAAAGTGCCCCCTTCTTATCTTTAATTTGGTGAGAAGTGGACATGTGGGAACGCTCAGACAGTTTCCGCGCCAGGAGGGTATGAGCTTTATTGCCTTTATCATAATAAGTTTGTTTTAGCCGAAGTAGTGCCTTCTCCACCCGGCCCAGCGCTAGGTCTCGAAGAGTGTTTCTGAGACAAACCACTTTTTTAAGGAGAGATATGGATGGCGAGGTTTGCAATTGGAGTTCTAGGGCTTTAAGATCTCTCTCAGCTTGAAGTTTGGATGCCATCGCATTTTTCTTCATAGCCGAAGAGATCGCTATGCACCGTCCCCTAAGAACTGCCTTGTGGGCCTCCCAGAGAATAGAGAGGGAGACGTCAGGGGTATTATTTTCTAAGAAATAGTTCTGCGAAGTTGTCTCTAGTTCCAATTTAGACGGGGTATGTTGGAGGAGAAAATTATTTAACTGCCAATTACTGGGTTTGCGGGTATGGGTGCCTATCTCTAATGATATAATAACTGGGGCATGATCGGACCAGGAAATGGGTAGGATCTGAGCCATTTTGGTAGCTCGTAGAGTGGCATTGTTGACGAAAAAATAGTCTAATCGGGAATGCATACGGTGAGGGGCAGAGAAGAATGTGTATTGTCTATCTCCTGGGTGTAAAGCCCGCCATGCATCAAATAGGGCATGACATCTGGTTAATTGACAAAATAGTTTGGAGTCACGGGCGGCTCGGGTCTGAGGGGCTGTAGGGTTGATCACGTGGCGGTCTAGACCTACCGAGTGAACCAAGTTAAAATCTCCGCCAATGATCAAATAATCATTGGGTAACCTAAACAGACGTGCAAAGACCTTAGATAGGAAGTGTATCTGATGGGTGTTGGGAGCATAGATATTACAGATAGTTACCGCCTGCATTTGCCACTGGCCCCTCAGGATTATGTAGTGTCCCCTCGGGTCAATAAAGGACTCAGAGCATTTAAACGGGGAGCCTCTTTTAAATAAGATGGCCACACCCGCTCGTTTGCGGGAGCTAAAGGTCTGATAAACCTGAGGGTATTGTTTAGATGCAAAGGTGAAGGCGCCTCCCTTGTTAAAATGTGTTTCCTGTAATAGAGCTACGTCTGCCCCAGATCGCCCGAGCTCCCCCAACACCAGATGTCTTTTTTTGTTTGAGTTCAAACCATGGACATTAAACGACATGAGCTTAGCCATGGTCATTAGTGTATGTGTGCACACGATTACTTAACTTATCCAGCCGTGCGTCCTCTACGAAGTCCAGAAAGCGAGGAGATCCGGATATGGGGTGCGACCAGGTGACCGTCCCAAACCCACGGCGAGCCAGGAAGGGGGAGGGGGTAGGAAGGAGAGAGAGGAAGAAGAATAGGGAGAGAAAAAAGAGAAAAAGAAAAGAATTGGTTATTAACATTTCAATTAGAAATAAGCATTTCGTTGTGGTCCCGGGCAGTACACACCGCCCAGACTCCAGTAAGTTCCAGTAGGTTCCCCCCGGCCAAAGCCCCCAACAAGGGCCCAGTCCGGGGGGGCATAGTGAACCACTCAGAACAAAGTCAAATGTGTTTAAGTTCTCGAAGCAAGTTAACAAGGGGGAACTTAGTAGGGTAAACCTCTAGGGGGACCAGTGATCAGAAAGAACTACCACTGACAAGTCTCCAAAAGGGGTGCCCAATGTTGAAAACTAAATGATAGGCGGGGGGGCCTTGGGGGGAATGCATATAACTGTGATGAGAGGGGCAGGAGTAGGTAGCATGGCAGTCAGCCTTTTTTAGATTTAGGTGTAGTAGATCCTCTGGGAGAATCCCGGTCCCTAGGACGTTTAGTTGGTGGGATCTTCTGCCAAACCACAGGAGGTGGCGTTGGCAAGTCCACTAAGTCCCATTCAGGCAGACGGGGGACTGGGATCTCCAAGGTGTCACAAAAGTTATCCAAGTCTTCAGGGAAGCGCAGTACCGCTGATTTTCCCTGCCGGCGAGCAGTGAGGCTGAAGGGGAAACCCCAGCGGTATGTTATATCTTTTTCTTGAAGAAAAATGAGCAGGGGTTGGAGTAGTCTTCGTTTCTGCAAAGTAATCCAGGAAAGGTCTGGAAATAGCTGGACTTGCGTATTTTCGAAGAGCACTTTCTTCGTGATGCGGGCTTTGCGCGTGATGTCTTCCTTTAGGGGGAAGGAATGGACCCAGCATATGACGTCTCGGGGTCTGGAGGCAGGCCCCTTAGGGCGCAGGGCGCGGTGAGCACGGTCCATTTCTATAGGTTTATTTTGGGGTCCCCCAGGAGGTTGTTAAACAAGAGTTGCGGGATTTCATGGAGGTCTTCGGGACCCTCTGACTCAGGTAGGCCCCTGATTCGGATGTTATTTCTGCGCCCCCGATTGTCCAAATCTTCAATATGGCGTTGCATGTTCCGGAGCATTATGTGGTGGTCAGCCCCCTGCACTTGAGTACGATGTACCGCCAGTTTGGTCTCTTGAATTTCCTCCTCCGCCATCTCCACCCTCTCAGATAGATGTTTAAGATTGGCATGGATCACTTGGATTTCCGCCGACAGGCGGATTTAACTTCCTCAATGAGGATTTTAAAGTCCTCCTTGGTAGGGATGGCTTGAAGGCAGTCTTGCCATGAGGTGGGCTGCTGGAAGCGTGGAGTGTGTCCCATGTGGTGTTGTGGGCTGCGTGGAGGGGAGGATTCCCTTTGGAGTGTAGGGGGGAGTGCGGGTTTCCGTGAGTCCCAGAACTGCAGCTGGTGGTCCCGCGAGTCTCCCCATGAAGGCCACTATATATAAGAAGGGGGGCCAGGGCATCCATAGGGATCAGAGTAGGCGAGCTTGCCACCTGGGCGTACGATTTTGTCTGGCTTGTCCCCTGTTCTGTGGGCCTGGAGGCGCTATGGCGGGCTTGCCTCTGCGGTTGAGGGGAGTCAGGGGGGGACCATACATTGGTTGGGGGGTGCATCCTCCATATTGTGCCTCTGTTACATGTCCATGATCCCATATTCCCTCTGGGTCTGGCAGTGGGGGGAAAATCACTAGGTTGCAGTGAGGGGGTAGGAGAGTCCGTTCCTCCCAGGGATAGGGATGGATCTGACACTGAGCGCAGCAGCTGCAGAAAGGCCTCTGAACACTGCGTGTAAGAGGCTGCAGTGAGGCCTAGTAAAGTGTCCCGGGGTGCGCTCTGAGGCTTCCCTTGTGCTGGGAGAGGTGGGGATGGACTCACCGCTGCAGATCCCCTGCTCATCGGTCCCTCTGTCTCCCGCTCCAGGTCCGCTATACGCTGGGGTAGTGGAGGCGATGCCGGGCTCTGCTGTAGCGATGGCCTCGTGGAGGAGGTGGGGGCCGTCGGCGCCATTTTGTCCTGCCCGTCCTCGGACATGGAGGGCGTTTTAACGTACTCGTGGAGGGTTGTAGTGGAGCCGGATGGAGGCTGGGACGATCCCCTGGACTTGGAGGATCTGGTTCTCCTGCTACCTCCCATATAATGTAGCTGAAAATCCCCCTTTCAGGCCTTAAAGCTGTGGGCTAGTGGAGAGCTGGGAGTTCAAGCGTCCATGCAGGGCAGCTTCCGGTCACACCCCCAGCAGCTTATCAATTTACATGAGAGGTGCAATTACTAGCGCAAAGATCAGAGTTTCATCTCCCAGTTTTGTTCACTAGCAAAATCTGAATCTAAAGCCTATATAAAATCACAATTCTATTATATAACTTAGTAAGCACAAGTTGAAGCCACACACCACTACAAAGGCTTCTCTGCAAGTATGGTCCTATGTGCATCTTTCAAGGTGCTTATAAATTGATGAGTGGGCTAGCAATTTTCAACTATAACGTTTGTTATCCACGACAGGTCCTCAACTGCAACAACAATTGAGTCTGGTCTTCTAGCTATACCTTTCTGGAGGACTAGGCTAACCTCTAGGTAGGCTTTAGCCTCAGCGTGATCATGGTTACATAAATATGTATCCACACAGACAACAGTAGGGCTACACTCGCTAAGGCACTTTACTTGTGGCCTATGATTTCCAAATTAAATGTACAAAATCATGGAAATTAGAACTTTTCATTGTACATGTTCATTTTACAGAAGGAGAAAAAAAGCTGCTATAATATACCATAGGGGAAAAATTTTGTGGACATCTGACCTTCACACCTACTATAGAATAAAAAGTGTGTGGATACCCCTCCAAATATTTGAGTTCAGGTGTTTCCAGTGAAGGATACTATCAATGCTACAGCATACAAAGACATTTTAGATAAATGTGCTTGCCCATCTTTGTGGTAACATTTGTAACAATGCCCTTTCTATTTCTGCATGATTGTGCCCCTGTGCACAAAAAAAAGGTTTGATGTAAAGGAACTTGAATGGTCTGCGCAGAAACCTAACCTTAACCCTACTTGTAAGGGACCTGGATTTGATGTTGGTTCAAGCCAAATGGCCAAGGATATCTCCCCTATTCTCTTTTCCGCCATTTTGGCCACTTCTATGCTTCCAGCTTTAAGTCCACACTTCATGTACCTGTGGATATTTTGTAATAATGAATAGTCCACACCGGTTGCCTTTCTAATGCTTTACTTGAGCCCTAGCAAATAGTTTCAGAACACATCGCATTACCAGTCTTCAGTCCCTCCATTCCATCAGATCACATAACTCTAAGGGCCAGGGGTTTTACACAGTCTTTCCAAAATACCCCATTGCTTCTCTCCTTAATTTAGGTCCTTTCAAATAGGCCTGCCCTAGAGGGGTTGTTCCTAAACTGTCTTATGGTCTACAACAGGGGTTTCCAAGCTTTCTAAACAAAGGGCTGGTTTACTGTCCTTCAGATTTTAGAAGGGCCAGACTAGGGCCAGTGGGAGTAGAAAATGCCCTGACATCTAGTTGGAGTAAACAATGCCCTATCTTTGGCGTCAGTGGGAGGACTAGTGCCCCATTGTTGGTGCCAGTGGAAGGAATAGTGCCCCATTGTTGGTGTCAGTTGGAAGAATAGTGCCCCATTATTGGTGCCAATGGAAGGAATTCTGCCCCATTAATGGTTTCTGTGTGAGGAATTGTGCTTTTTTTGTTGGTGTCAATGGGAGGAATAGTGCCCCATTTTTGGCGTCAGTGGGAGAAATAGTGTCCCATTGTGGGTATCAGTGGAAGGAATTGTGCCCCATTATTGGTGTCAATGGAAGGAATTCTACCACATCGTTGGTGTCAGAGGGAGGAACTGTACCCTTTCGTTGCTGTCAGTGGGAGGAATTATGCCCTATTGTTGGTGTCAGTGCCACAAGGGCCAGATAAAAGCAAGCAAAGTGCCGCATCCAGCCTCCAGGCCACAGTCCCGAGACTGCTGGTCTACATGATGTCCATCTGACTGACTAACTCTTCCCACATGTCTCTGAAACATCACCTCCAAGCAGACATTATATAGACAACAGGGTGACCCACCCCCATAAAACACCCCTTGGCATTAATTATGCAGAGGCTTGACTCCTGCCTACAAACTGAACACCTGATGATTTTGAACACTAGCTACTTGCCAGGTCTTCTCATCCTAAATCTGTACCTGGCTTCATAAATGCTCCTTTGGCTGAATGGGTACAAATTCCCAAGACACACTCCAAAATCCTAAGGAAAGTCTTCCTGGAAAAATGGAGGCTGTTATAGCCACAAAGGGGGTCCATCTCCATATTGATGCCAATTGGCCATGGTTCTGAAATAGAACCATGGCTGTTAATAAGATCTTGAAACAAGATCATATACTGTAGGTGTGATTGTGAGGTATCCAAAAAACCTTTGGCCATATAGTGTATATTAAAAAAAAAAAAAATTGGTGATTTGCACTTGCAGAATCATTTGAAGGTAAAATATTTGTTTTGGGTCCAAAAAAAATCAGCATATTATTTCCTAACATTTTGGTTTCTAATTCAAGAATTAAATCTTGCTTTCATAGCACAGAACTTTCATAAAATAATTATACAATTTTGGTCCCTTTATTATAACAGTATGGTATAGCAGGCTGTGAGCTGTTTCTTTATCCACAGTAAATTTGACCTCAACATTTAGAATTTTCTTGGCAAGTATTTGTACCTCACAGCTGTTCAAATATCCTCCACGAAAAAGCAAATTAACGTTACAGGAGCCTCTACTGAGAATAAAATTAGTGACTGAAACTAAAAAGTGTCTTTGCTGCTCCACAAAAATAGTAGAAACTTTATTTTTTCTTTTTCTAATTGAGAAAAGGCTACAGTAATCAACTAAGGGCTTGGGGGTGATCAGAGGTCTTTCAGATGTCTCTATTGCAGCAGCGGTCTGTAAACCCATCCATCAAATTGAAAGAGCTGAAAGTCAAAATTAGAAGTTTGAACTGCATTCTTTGTGCAACTAACAGAGTTGACAAAAGAAGGAAAGTAGATGAGCTCTGCAGCAGAAGGTAATGTTCTGGATGAGCAGAGTGATTTTGGCGAATTTGGTTTCACTGCAAAAGATTTTTACATTGGCAAAAAAAAAAAAAACAAACACTAAAGCACAAACTCAGCTTTGCGTACTGATCTGCTTGGGAGAAATTTACTTAAAAAAATTCTACCCTTTTTTATTTACAAGGTGTGTTTATTTTTTTATTTTTGGGGGGGTGGCAGTGGGCATTTAAGTAGTTCAGTTTACTGCATGTCATTTACTATTCTTTATATTTGTGTTTTCTACCTTTTTCTACCTTTTTGATTATGTGTGTACTGTTTCTATGAAAAAAAAACAAAAACATAAAGTAATGACACTAGGGGATCATTTTTGGCACAAGAAAATGTCCAGGATAGTTGAAAAGGGGTTCTGTTACCCTGGGGAGCCATTTATCCCACCCCAGCACCCATTTAAATTTCACCCGAAAAATGTATGCAATTTTGCCTTTTGCATTGATTCCATTGCATTTTATTAAAATGGCGACATTAATCTGAAATCTCCTAATTTTTGCCTAAAATGCAGGGAAATGACAATTTCCCATATCTCCAGTCAGACCACAATAAGGGTAGAGACTAGTATTATTAATTTCATTATGCACAAGGAAGGGACAGAGGCAGCAGATGTTTCTATGTAAATGTGAGGTTTAAATGGGAGAGCAAGGATCCAATTTTACTTATATGAAACAAGCTTGGTAAACTGGAGTTTTCATGGTTTTGATAACAGTAGTTGTTATTTCAAGCAGGAAACAGACATAGATGGCATGTTACAGTGGGGAAAATAATTATTTGATCCCCTGCATAGTTTTTAAATTTGCCTACATACAAAGAAATAAAGGGTCATTTTTATCATAGGTGTATTTTAAATGACAGAAACAGAATATCAACAAAAAATCCAGAAAAAACACATGATACAAGTTGAGTTGCAGTTCAGTGAGTAAAATAAATATTTGACCCCCAAGCAAAACATGACTTAGTACTTGGTGGAGAAACCAAACATCTCAGGAGTAATTTTGGTCCACTCATCTTTACAGATCTTCTCTAAATCCTTAAAGGGGTTGTAATCCCTTAGGGTTTTTCACCTTAATGCATTATATGCATTAAGGTGAATAACCTTTTGTGCTGCAGCACCCCCCCAGACCTCCCTTTTTCTTACCTGAGCAGATCGTTCCAGCAATAGGGATGAGCAGAGCAGCTCCAGCTGCTGTCCCAGGGGTCCTCATTGGCTTCCGCTGCTGTCAATCAAATCCAGTGACACGAGAGGCAGGGGGCGGGGCAGAGTCCTGCTGTCTGTGTCTATGGACGCAGCAGCAGGACTCAGGAGCTCGCCCGCACTAGTGCCCCCTTAGAAAGCGGCTCTCTGAGGGGGCACTGGAGAAGAGGAGGAGCCATGAGCACCATGGGAAGACCCCAAAAAAGGAGGATCGGGGCCGCTCTGTGCAAAACCCTTGCACAGAGGAGGTAAGTATAACATGTTTGTTATTAAAAAAAACCTTTACATTCACTTTAAGGGTTCTTGGCTGTCACTTGGCAACTCAAAGTTCCAGTGCCCTCCATAAATTTTCTATAGTATTAAGGTCTGGAGACTCACTAGGCCACTCCATGACCTTAATGTGCTT
Source organism: Aquarana catesbeiana (assembly GCF_042186555.1). NCBI lineage: Eukaryota > Metazoa > Chordata > Amphibia > Anura > Ranidae > Aquarana > Aquarana catesbeiana. Next base: position 571,593,859 of record NC_133326.1, read on the forward strand.
CTTCTTTAGCCACTCCTTTGTTGCCTTGGTGGTATGGTTTGGGTCATTGTCATGCAGAAAGACCCATCTATGACCCATCTGCAGTGTTCTAGCTGAGGGAAGAATGTTCTCAGGCAAGATTTTACAATACATGGTCCATTGGTCCATTGGGCTCTCAATGCGGCAAAGTCGGCCTGTACCTTTATCAGAGAAACAGTACTGTAGGGATGGTGTTCTTAGGGTAATAGTCAGCATTTTTTTTCCTCCAAACACGGCGAGTTGAGTTAATGCCAAAAAACTCAATTTTGACCTCATCTGACCACAGCACTTTCTCTTAATCCTTCCCTGAATCATTTAGATGTTCATTGGCATGACTGTGCATGTACCATCTTGAGGAGGGGGACTTGCCGTCTTTGGAGGAAGAAAAATGCTGACTATGACCCTAAGAACACCATCCCTACAGTCAAGCATGGAGGTGGAAACATTATGCTTTGGGGCTGTTTCTCTGCTAAAGGTACAGACCGACTTTGCTGTATTGATGGGCCAATGTATGGGATCAGTTACAATGCCCAATTACACAGGGGGAGGTGATAAGCGCAATAAAATATATGGCAGTAGGGAAAAGCCCAGGCCCTGACGGATATACTATTATGTATTATAGAAGGTTCCAGAGACTCTTAGTACCCAAGTTGTGTAAGTATCTAAACGCACTGGGAGAGGGAGTAAAGCTACAAGAAGATCCATTACTAGCCCGTTTGACCTTTATTCTAACGGAAGGGAAGGATATAACAGCCCCTACAAGCTATAGGTCGATATCTCTGTTAAATGTCGATGTAAAGATATTTGCAAAGATATTGGCCGATAGGTTAAAATTTTTGATGTCTAAATGGATTCATAATGATCAAGTGGGATTTGTGTCTGGAAGGGAGGGAAAAGATAATTGCCATAAAACATTATTCCTGATCCTTGAATTTAAACGTAGTGGGGACCCAGTTTTACTCCTGTCAATGGATGCTGAGAAAGCTTTTGACAGGGTAGACTGGGGACTCATGTTTGAAACCTTGAGACACTTAGGAATAGGGAATATGATGATGCAGTGGATTAGGACATTATACCAACACCCAACAGAGGAAATGAGGATAAATGGAAACCTATCCCCACCCCTGGAATTATTCAATGGAACCAGGCAAGGGTGTCCCCTCTCGCTGATCCTGTTTTTTTACTTGCCCTGGAGCCCCTGCTGATGACAATCCGGGAGCACGGGGACATCAGGGGAGTGGGAATCGGGGAGAGGGAACACAAGGTGGCTGCATATGCATACGATATTCTTTTTTACATTTCAAACCCCAGACTGACACTACCAAATCTAATGGAGGAAATAAGGAGATATGTATCACTATTACATTTTTAAATGAATACATCTAAATCAGAGATCCTGAAAATTACAATCCCGTTCAGAAAGAAGTTAGCAATTCAGCCCATGTTTCGCTTTGTGTGGCGCAGGGAAGAATTGGGATATCTTGGAATCAAACTGACAACATCATTGAGGGGACTGTATAAGACTAACTACATTCCATTACTTAATGTAATCAAAGAAAATTTAAACTCCCTTAAATATATATCCATTTCGTGGTTGGGTAGAATAAATACATTTAAAATGAGCATCACGAGCATCACGAAAGTGTTGTATACATTTCAAATGCTCCCAATTTCTCTCCCACAAGAATACTTGAAGAAACTCAGAACTTTAATATTGAAATATATATGGACACATAGACGCCCTAGAACTTCATATGCTGTGCTGATTAAGGAGAAGAAAGCAGGTGGGCTGGCATTGCCAGATCCTAAAAAATACTACCAGGCGGTCACTATTTCATGAATAACAGATTGGATTCACAATAATAAGAATAAAAGTTGGGTTGAGTAAGTAAAGTAGATTTAGGTAAGATGGTATGGATTCCACAGTCATATTGAGATTTAGCAAAAAACACAAATCCACTGACAGAGAATGTTTTTAGAATATGGGATAATTTATGTAGGTATTATCATTGGGAGCACAATTCACCTCTGATTTCATTATTAGATACAAATTATTTTACACATGGGAAAGAGGATTAATTGTATTTTGTCAGGACAAAAGGAGACTGTACAGTTACAAGATGTGATGATAGGAAAAACGATTTGCACATTTTTTGAACTAAAGCAAAAATGGGGTAGCATGCCACTAGATAAATGAAGATATGCACAAATACAACACTTTACACAAATGATGCCACAGCCACTACGTGGAAAAGATAGACTTAAGCCAAAAGAAAAATTGTTTAGTTCCCCGTCTAGTGTTCAGCATAGCATTTTGAAAATATATAAGGTACTAATGAAAGAAATAGAACCTGAATTTCCACCTTATCTTGGGAAGCGGGAGAATGAACTGGGGGTAAGACTAAATGGACACCAGAAGAAGAAAATATTAAATTTAGCATGTAGTATCTCAAAGGATGTCAAGACCATAGAAGTGAGTTTTAGATTCATGGCTAGATGGTTTGTGACCCAGTGAGAGATCAAAGCTTTGGGGCGGACGCATCCCCTCTATGTTGGAGGGAGTGCAGCTCGCCGGGGACTTTTGCACACCTATAGTGGGAATGTACTAAGATACAGACATTCTGGAGGGAGATCATTGAGGTTATTCAGGAAATAATAGGGGAATACATGCAGGCTGAATTCTGGGGATGTTTATTTCATAAAACTGTTAAGCCTATAGCTCAATATAGGAGATCTTTGTTACCACACCTGTTAAATGCAGCCAAGGGTTTGATACCCAGATATTGGCGAACACCAAAAACCCCAAATGTGAGGGAGTGGGTACTAAAAATTGATCTGTACCATTGAAAGGACTATACATGAAGGGGAAGTTTGAATAGAAAGATATAACAAAACCTGTGAAAAATGGCTAGATTTCAAGAAATTGGGGAAGTACTCGGAAAGTGTGATACAGGAAACTGAGAATATATGGGAATAACAATAATGTGAGCATGTAGAGGATTGATTAGCTGTGGAAGAATAAAATAAGAAGAGGGGGGAGCCTAGAGGAGTAGGGGGATACGGGGAATGTTTTTTTTTTTTTTGAGGGGGGGGGTGGTGGAAATTATAAGGCTGGGACTATGTATGGTGTATTTTATGTACAAGCGTGATGATGTCTGTAATGATGTCTTTGTCTTTTGAAAACTAATAAAAATGACTGAATACAAAAAAAATGTATGGGGCCATGTATTGTAAAATCTTGGCTGAGAACATTCTTCCCTCAGCCAGAACACTGCAGATGGGTCATAGATGGGTCTTTCTGCATGTCAATGACCCAAACCATGCCACCAAGGGAACAAAGGAGTGGCTCAAGAAAAAGCACATTAAGATCATGGGGTTGCCTAGCTAGTCTCCAGACCTTAATCCTATAGACAATATGGAGGGAGCTGAAACTTCGAGTTGCCAAGCGACATGCCAAGAAACCTTAAGGATTTAGAGAAGATCTGTAAAAAAAAGTGACCAAAATCTGTCCTGAGATGTGTGCAAACCTGTTCACCAACTACAAGAAACATCTTTCCTCTGTGCTTGCCAACAAGGGTTTCTCCACTAAGTACTAAGTCATGTTTTACTTGGGAATCAAATACTTATTTTACTCACTGAACTGCAACTTAACCGCTTGCCGACCAGTGCACGACAGTGCAGTGCAGTGCATATATGTCGGCACAATGGCACGGTTCAGCAAATGGGCGTAGCTGTACGTCCCTTTTAAGATGCGGCATTGTGAGTGTGCGCCCGTTCTCCATGACTGTGCCCGCGACTCCCAAGGACTCAAAGTCCGCCGGTGTCCAGCGATCGTGTCACGGAGCGGCAGAACGGGGAGATGCCTATGTAAACAAGGCATTTCCCTGTTCTGCCTAGTGACATGACAGAGATCTACTGCTCCCTGTCATCGGGAGCAGTGATCGCTGTTATGTCAGTGGTAGCCCACCCCCCCCACAGTTAGAATTACTCCCTAGGACACATTAACTCCTTGATCGGCCCCTAGTGTTTAACCCCTTCCCTGCCAGTGTCATTTATACAGTAATCAGTGCATTTTTATAGCACTGATCGCTGTATAAATATCAATGGTCCCAAAATAGTGTCAAAAGTGTCCGATGTGTCCGCCATAATGTCGCAGTCATGATAAAAATCGCAGATCACCGCCATTACTAATAAAAAAAAATTGTTAATAAAAATGCCATAAATCTATCCCCTATTTTGTAGACGCTATAACTTTTGCGCAAACCAATCAATATACGCTTATTGCGGGGTTTTTTTACCAAAAATATGTAGAAGAATACATATTGGCCTAAACTGAGAAAGAAATTTGTTTTTTTATATATTTTTGGGGGATATTTATTATAGCAAAAAGTAAAAAATATTACTTTTTTTCAAAATTGTTGCTCTTTTTTTGTTTATAGCGCAAAAAATAAAAACCGCAGAGGTAATCAAATACCACCAAAAGAAAGCTCTATTTGTGGGGAAAAAAGGACATCAATTGTGTTTTGGTGCAACATCGCATGACCGCGCAATTGTCAGTCAAAGAGGAGCAGTGCCGTATCCCAAAAAGTGCACTGGTCAGGAAGGGGGTAAATTCTTCCCGGGGATGAGGTGGTTAATTTATAGCATTTGTTTTATGTGTTTTCTCTGGGTTTTTTCTAGTTGATATTGTGTCTCTATCATTTAAAATACACTTATAATAAAAATTATAGACCCACCCTTCATTTCTTTGTAAGTGGGCAAACTTACAAAATCTGCAGGGGATCAAATAATTATTTTCCCCACTGCAGGTCTTATCCATTATGTTTAAGGAAAAAAAAGTGAGGCTTGGTCTGCAGATTTGGTACTAGTAGGGATAAGTGTCTTTGATAGAACCTCCAAGGAAAGGTGCATCTGGTATCATGTGAAGATCTGCTGGGCCATGGAAAAAGGGCAACTGTAGCTAGCTACCTCTAAGAGTGATGCGAATGAGATATGCTCTCTATTGTGACAGTAGCTGTGGCAGAATGCAGCATTAGTGTCAAAGGAAGGGATGAGAAGACTACCTCACCAATCCTTGTGGCACTGAAAGGCAAAATCAGCTTTTTTTAAAAACTATTTCCCTTTAAAGATAATATTTTTTAACATTGATCGCTATGTAAATTTTATAGCATTTATTTATTTATTTATTTATTTATTTCAGATACTTATATAGCGCCGTCAATTTACGCAGCGCTTTACATATATATTGTACATTCACATCAGTCCCTACCCTCAAGGAGCTTACAATCTAAGGTCCCTAACACACATTTATACATACTAGGGACAATTTAGACAGGATCCAATTAACCTACCAGCATGTCTTTGGAGTGTGGGAGGAAACCGGAGTACCCGGAGGAAACCCACGCAGGCACAGGGAGAACATGCAAACTCCAGGCAGGTAGTGTCGTGGTTGGGATTCGAACCAGCAACCCTTCTTACTGCTAGGTGAGAGTGCTACCCACTACACCACTGTTATAAATGTTATATCTTTTTTTTTTTTTTACAAAAATAAAAAATCAGTGCCTAGAACATACAAGCAACAACACAACATGATATCTCCCCAGTTACAGTACATACCACCAGAAAGCCTATGGGCTTCATACCAGTTCCACCAAGCCACCTGGTGGTATAAACCCAAACCTTTGCAGTTAGAATATCTTATAGGCACAAATCTAAGTATGTGTATATCTAACCCTTTCATGACTAAGCCTATTTTTGAAATTTGGTGTTTACAAGTTAAAATCCGTATTTTTTGCTAGAAAATTACTTAGAACCCCCAAACATTATATATATTTTTTAGCAGAGAATCTAGAGAATAAAATGGAGATTGTTGCAATAGTTTATATCACACGGTATTTGTGCAGCTGTGTTTTAAACGTAAATTTTTGGAAAAGGGACACTTTCATGAATTTAAAAAAATCCAAACAGTAAAGTTACCCCAATTTTTTTGTATAATGTGAAAGATGATGTTACGCCGAGTAAATAGATACCAAACATGTCACCCTTTATAATTGTACGCACTCGTGGAATGGCGACAAACTACGGTACCTATGAATTTCCATAGGCGACGCTTTAAATTTTTTTTTACGGTTACCAGGTTAGAGTTACAGAGGAGGTCTAGGGCTAGAATTATTGCTCTCGCTCTGACGATCACGGCAATACCTCACATGTGTGATTTGAACACCGTTTACATATGCAGGCGCGACTTCCATATGCGTTTTCTTCGTTGCGCGAGCTCGAGGGGACGGGGCGCTTTAAAAATTTATTTTTTTTTTTTATTTATTTTATTTATTTTTTTACTTTATAAATTACTTTTATTGCTGTCACAAGGAATGTAAACATCACTTGTGACAGTAATAGGTGGTGACAGATACTCTTTATGGAGGGATCGGGGGTCTAAAAAACCCCCCCGATCCCTCCTTTGCACTTCAAAGTATTCAGATCGCCGAAAACGGCAATTCTGAATACTGTATTTTTTAAAAAATTCGGCGCCATTGGCAGCCGAGTAAACGGGAAGTGACGTCATGACGTCGCTTCCGCGTTTATAACGAGAAGGCTGGAACGAAGCCGCCCACGGTTCCAGCCCGTCCCCAGCCGCCGAAGGCACACAATTGGACACCGGGCTTCCCGATCGCACGGGAGGCCCGGTAAGAGCGATGGCAGGCGGCGGGAGGGGGAGGTATAACAGCCGAGCGGCTTTTAGCTGCATCGGTTGTTGTACTCGGGTAGCCGATCGCCCACTGTGAACAATGGTACCGGGATGATGCCTGCAGCTGCGGGCATAATCCTGGTATAACCCCGGAAAGCCGAGTACCCATATCTGCGTATGGTCGGCGGGAAGGTTTAATATACACTCTTTGTAGAAAGCTGAATTTGTCACAGAGAAGATTCTCAATGTCACTCACTAAACTGCTTCTGCAAAATGTTTGTAATTTTTTTTTTTTTAAAGGTGTGGGATTTTTTCAGGGGTACATTTAGAATAGTTTAGTTTATTTCATTTAGTGCTATTTCTACTTTTTTGTGTGTTTTTGATCTTTCTTTTTTTCTTTCCATAAAAAATAGATTAAAGCTTGCTCCCCCCCCCCCATCCTTTCCTGACCTGCCGGGCTGCATGCTCGGATAAGGGTCTGGTATGGATTTTGGAGGGACCCCATGTCATTTTTTTATTTTGGTGTAAGGGTTCCCTTCAAAATCCATACCAAACTTAAAGGGCCTGATGGGGGGGGGGGGGGGGGGGGGCCACACTTTTTTTCTTAATTTTTCATTAATTCTTTTGCCGCAGAACGGTATGGTGAATTGACAGTTTCAGGATTGCATGCAGTATTTAGGGAAAATGTTTCTGGTCACCCACATACTGCATGTGGTCTGGTTCTGTGAATGCCAATTTTCTTTTACATGGATTTTCCGCTTTTATCAAGATTGTTGAAGCTGTAATGTTAGTAAACTTATTCTGAAAAAGAAGGAGGCACAGCTAGAACCCCTCATCTATTTTAGATTGTTTAAAGGTAAGTACATGCAAGTATCGTTTTTTTTTAATATTACCCATATCAGACCTGTCATCTGGGCTTTCTGAAACTGCAATAAAATAGCACCCTAATGTTTAAAAAAATGATTTGAAAAAGGGCACTTGTTTATGATTCATGGTGCTTGAGCAAACTTTATCTCATTCAGTAAGTGTTAACTTGAATATTGTTAACCGGTGGGGATCCATGTATGTGGTTATTCATGTGCTATTTATTCAATATACTTTTTCCACATGAATCTGGTGATATGACTAAGTTTGCAAGAAAGTGAACATAGAATATACAGTATGTGTAAGACTTCAGGACCTTCACTGCCGCCTTCATAGACACCAGGTGGCCAAACTTCCATAAGAAATGATTGAGTCAACATTTGGCCTTCACAACCAGCCCATCATGTCTATTGTGTCTGGGCAGCTGCTCTCTCCGTGATCACCATCTAAGCCAAGGCAATGGAGGGTTATGGATCTCTGCCTCTACCCTACCATGGATTGTCCAAGCTCAGCACAGATTTCTGGTTCCTATGCATGGTTTCACCAGGGACTTCTACAAGTGCAGCTGCTCTTTATTCTGCCAGAATATGATTTGATTACAGAGGCTTGTTTCCCAATTCTGCACAAGCTGCAAGAGACACAGTGGAAAAACCAAACACTGAATGCTAAAAGAGTGGCCATATGACCTTATGAATGTTCTGATGAAAAAGTGCACATTTTAATAGCTTGAGCTGTGAGCAAGATAAATCAATAAAATGGTAGGCATTATCTTTTAAAATGTGCAGCAAAAACGGCTGCGTGATATTCTCATTGTCTGCTGTTGGCACTTATGGACCAAGTTCTTCCAGTAATAACAGATGTATCAGCATGCATCAGCACTAACGTAACTATGTAATGGGTGGCCTTGTTGGCAAACTCTGAGGTGCAGAGCCAAAGAGCCGTTGAAGCTAACAATGGTATTTTAAGCTGGTATATACACCAGACTTTTAGGTTTCTAGGGTGCACCTGAAGATGACATAAGGTATGTCAAGACTGTGAAACAGCTAGCTGGAACAAGTGCATTTCGGCTCTACACAACCCTGATAAAGGGAGATCTTTGAAACCCCTAAAATACTTTACAAAATCTAGTTGACTGTTACAACTTATAAAATCTATTGTGAACACATACTAGTGAATTGGTGCTATCATCCTTTATTCTCTCCACATGCTTCTACAAGGACCTCTTCAAAAGCTTCTGTATGACTGGAGAGCTGCAAGTATACTCAAACGTATTATCAGAATATACTCAAACAGAACCTTACATTTACGTAGAAGTGCAGTTCCCCTAAGTTCCTATCACAATAGGATATGTCAAAGCTACTTCTGGGTGTCTGTTTTTAAGCCCTGATTGCAGCATACTTTCCGTGAGACTCCAGTGAGAATTCCTCATTATAGTTACTTGTTCTACTCCCACTTACCTTGGAGTCTTGGATGTTCTCCCCCTTCCTGGGGCTTTCCACTCCTTATTTTGCTATCTCAGGCATATAAAACAAAGAAAATCTGTCATGACAGAAATACAAAGCCTCTCATTGCCAACCTTTTAAAAATGCTAAAGATTCATGTAAAGTAAAGTTTGGCTTTAACAGCAATGCAACTTTAACATTTAATATGTCAGTTTGCCTATGGTAATCCAAAATATAACCCATATATGTCAGCAAATGTAATTCCATTCTTCTAATTATTACTTTTTATTTTATTTTATTGTTCTAATTAGAGTTCTCCTTTAGTTGTATAGCAATTAGGGATAAGCCAAACAGCCCCCGGTTCGGTGTGCAGCAGAATATGCAAACAGGCAAAAAAGTCTATGGATCGTGAACGTGAAAAAACAAAAGTGCTTATTTTGAAAGCTTATATGCAAGTTATTGCCATAAAAAGTGTTTGGGGACCCGGGTCCTGCCCCAGGGGACATGAATCAATGCAAAAAAAAGTTTTAAAAACTGCTGTTTTTTTTCGGGAGAAGTGATTTTAATAATGCGTAAAGTGAAACAATAAAAATGAAATATTCTTTTAAATATCATGCCTGGGGGGGTGTCCTTAATATGCCTGTAAATTAGCGCATATTTCCCACGTTTATAACAGTGCCACAGCAAAATGACATTTCTAAATTAAAAAATGTAATTTAAAACTGCTTGCGGCTGTAATATATTGTCGGAACCCGGCAATATAGATAACATTACCAAAAATACTTTAAAAAACTGGCGTGGATGTCACCCCCAAAATCCATACCAGTTCCTTCAGGTCTGGTACGGATATTAAGGGGAAATTTTTTTTAAAAAATGGCGTGGGGGTCCCCCAGGCACTATATACTCCGAACAGCAGTATGTATACTATATGGTATGCCCTATATACTCTGCAGAAAATTGGGCCTTAGGTGTTGGTGGTGCCAGAACACTGTAAGCCCTCACAGTTACTCTTGTTGGGCGCAAGAATGGGCCCGGCTGTGAAATATTAGATCAAAAATTGTAATTACATGCCCCTGTTAAAAAGGGGCAGAAAAATTAGGCCTTGGGTGGTGGTGGTGTCCAGCACAAGGAAATGGTAACATCCCAGGGTCTGGAGATGCATTGCACAAACCTTTGTTTAAGGCCTCCTGCAGACGTTTCATCCTCTGCTGCCTCTGCAAAGGCAGGATGAGTTTTGCAACCTTACCCTTGTAAACTGGATCAAGAAGGGTTGCCAGCCAGTAATGATCCATCTCCTTGATACCACAAATCCTAGGGTCCTTTCACAAGCTTTGCAGAATCAGGGAGGCCATGCGGCATAACCACGTACAATTACTTGGGTTTCTGGGGACTGAAAACCATCCCTTGAAGACTGCTGCTGAGTGTTAACCTCTACATCCATGCTGACACAATTCTCCTTCTCCTCCTCCTCCTTTTCTTCCTGTGTGTTTGGTGGGCCCTCAGTAATGCTATCTGGATAAAGGGGGCCTTGAGAGGACAGGAAGTCCTCCTTTTCCTCCCGCTGTTCTGCCTCAAGTGCCCTGTCCATGATTTCACGAAGCGTGTGCTCCAGCAGGAAGACTAGGGACACTGTCACTGATGCATGCATTGTCGCTGCTCACCATCCTTGTGGCCTCCTCAAATGGTGACAGGACAGTGCATGCATCCTTGATCAGTAGCCACTGGTGTGTTGAAAAGAAGCTAAGCTCCCCTGACCCTGTCCTGGTGCCATACTCGCACAGGTACTCATTGATGGCCCTCTGCTGTGTGTGCAGCCGCTGCAGCATTGCCAACGTTGAGTTCCACCTGGTGGGCATGTCACAAATAAGGTGGTTGGTGGGCAGGTTTCATTCCCTTTGAATGTCAGCCAGCCGAGCACTGGCATTGTATGACCGGCTGAAATTACCACAAACTTTTCTGGCCTGCCTCAGGAGATCCTGTAAGCCTGGGTACCTGGTCAAGAACTGCTGCGCCACCAAATTAAGGACTTGTGCTAAACATGGACCATGGGTCAAGTGTCTCTGTCGGAGGGCGGAGAGAAGGTTGGTGCCATTGTCGCATGAAACCATTCCTGGCTGAGGCCGGCGTGGCGTCAACCACCTCTGAGCTTGCCCCTGCAGAGCTGACAGAATCTCTGCCCCAGTGTGGCTCCTGTCCCCTAGGCAGACCAACTCAAGCACCATATGGCATCTTTTAGCCTGACTGTTTGTGTAGCCCCTTGAATGCTTACGGAGCACCGCTGGTTCAGAGGACAAATCTGCAGAAGAGGCCATAGAGGAAGAAGAAGAGGAGTGGGTGGAGGAGAGAGCTGTGGTAGCATCACCACTAGCATTTTGGAGGTGTGATGGCGGAATAAGCTCCAATAACACTGAACCCTGTCCTGCATCCTTCCCAGCTGCCAGCAGAGTTACCCAGTGCACTGTGAAAGAAAGGTAACATCCCTGCCCATGCCTGCTGGACCATAAGTCAGCGGTAATATGAACCTTATTGCTGACCGTTCTGTCCAACGAGGCCAAAACATTGCCTTCCACATGCCGGTAGAGAGCCAGAATGGCCTTCCGTGAAAAGAAATGGCATTTTGGAACCTGCCACTGAGGTACAACACATTCCACAAATTCACTAAAGGGGACAGAGTCTACCAGCTGAAAAGGCAGCAGTTTCAGTGCTAGCAATTTGGCCAAGCTAGCATTTAGACGCTGAGCATGTGGATGGCTGGGACCAATTTTCTTTTTATGGTTCAGCAACTGGGGTAGGGAAATTTGCCTGCTAAAATCAATCGGTGCTGTGTACTGCTAGCAGATTGGCTGCAAGTACTTGGGACACCTATTGCTATACCTTTATTCCTCTCAGTGCAGGTTTTTGAGAGGACTGGAGGTATAGTAAGGTTGGAGATCCCAGTTAAGGAGCAAGGGGAAGTCCGCCTTTTTCTTTGATGTGGGTCTTTCAAATGCTGTTGCCAAAGGACTGCATGGCAGGTCGTCATATGTCTGGTCAAGCATGTGGTGCCCAAGCGGCTCCTGTTCTTTTCACGCTTGATCCGCTTCAGATATAGGTTGCAAACAGCAATGGTGCAAGCTGCGGCACACGTGTCAAAAAAGGCCCACACCAAGGAACTTTTAAATGTCAGTGGGGAGTCAGCAGTGCCCTGCACCTGTGGAGCTCTGCGGTGTGATGCGATAAGGTGGCTGCCCTTAAGCTGCCCCCTAGAGGACATCCTACTTCGTTGGAGTTGTGCCTCCTCCTCATCCACCTCCTCCTCTCTTCTCTCAGGCACCCAAGTACAGTCAGTGACCTCATCATCCCCTCCCTTCTCATCACTGGAGCAACCTTGGCAGTATGCTGCAGCTGGGGGAACATGGCTGCCAGTTTCTTGTCCTTCTGTGGCACCCTCTCTCTCTAGGGTCACGTTACTCCCTTCCTCAACCTGGGAACCAACATCGGAGCCTTCAAATCGCTGCGCATCCTCCAGCAGCATGTACCCGACACTGTGGTCAAATAATTCTGGGGACTCCTCCGTGCATGATGGTGGGGCTACGGAAGGAGGGACTGTAGACAAGGAGCCGGTGGAATAGGCCGCTTTGGCAGCTGTGTTGGAAGGCAAACTACTCTGAGCCTGGGTGACAGAGAATGAGGAGGATGACGACGGCTTTGTTATCCACTCCACCAACTCTTCTGCATGTTGTTGCTCAATAACACAACCAGCAGCAGAAAAAAAGGACAAGCGTGCTCCACAGCCACCTGCAGAGGATGCATCATGTCCATGACCACCACTGTTGACTGTAGACACAGAGGCTGCTTGCCCTCTTTTAGTGGCCTGTAAGTGTCTGCCTCTCCTTGGTGGCCTTCCGGACATGATGTATTTTTGTTTTGCAACACCACACTACACTGTATTAGATACTGTATACACTGCCTGAAGTGTATTAGAAACTGTACACACTGTATAAGATACTGTGTACACTACCAGAAATGTAGTTAGAAACTGTACACACTGTATTAGATACTGTGTACACCGCCTGCACTGTATTAGAAACTGTACTACAGCTGCACTGTATTTTATACTGTGTACAACACCAGAATTGTAATAGAAACTGTACACACTGTATTAGATACTGTGCACACCACCAGAAAAGTAGTAGAAACTGTACACAGTTACATAGTTAGTCAGGTTGAAAAAAGACACAAGTCCATCCAGTTCAACCTTTAAAACAATAAATAAATAAAATAAAAAATATTGTACAATCCAATATACCCAATTTTATACCCACAGTTGATCCAGAGGAAGGCAAAAAACCCCAGCAGAGCATGCTCCAATTTGCTATAGCAGGGGAAAAAATTCCTTCCTGATCCCCCAAGAGGCAATCGGATTTTCCCTAGATCAACTTTACCTATAAATGTTAGTACCCAGTTATATTATGTACATTTAGGAAAGCATCCAGGCCTTTCTTAAAGCAATCTACTGAGCTGGCCAGAACCACCTCTGGCGGGAGTCTATTCCACATTTTCACAGCTCTTACTGTGAAGAAACCTTTCCGTATTTGGAGATGAAATCTCTTTTCCTCTAGATGTAAAGCGTGCCCCCGTGTCCTCTGTGTTGACCATAAAGAGAATAACTCAACACCAAGTTCACTATGTGGACCCCTTATAAATTTGAACATGTTGATCATATTCCCCTTGTTCTCCTCTTCTCAAGAGTGAATAAATTCAGTTCCTCTATATTCATCTTTCCTCATAGCTGAGCTCCTCTATGCCTCTTATCAGTTTGGTTGCCCTTCTCTGCACTTTCTCCAGTTCCCCGATATCCTTTTTGAGAACTGGTGCCCAAAACTGAACTGCATATTCCAGATGAGGTCTTACTAATGATTTGAACAGGGGCAAAATTATATATCTCTCTCTCTCTGGAGTACATACCTCTCTTAATACAAGAAAGGACTTTGCTCTCTTTGGAAACCGCAGCATGGCATTGCATGCTATTATTGAGCTTATGATCTACCAAAACCCCCAGATCCTTCTCCACTACGGATTCCCCCAGTTGTACTTCCCCTAGCATGTATGATGCATGCATATTCTTCTTAGCCCCCAAGTGCATAACTTTACATTTCTCAACATTAAACCTCATCTTTTGAGCCATTGTGGATCATTCGGGGCTGTGTCAATACCACCCCCATTATGGACATGAGCTCCTCCATGCTCTTTTGTATACACAGAGCTTAAGAAAGTATTTAATAAATTAGCCTTCTCTTTGTCCCCAGTCACCCACTCTAGATTATTTTGTAAAGGGCCTACATGCTCAGACCTGACCCTTTTACTATTAATATATTTGAAGAAATTTTTGGTGTTTGTCCTACTATCCTTTGCAATCTGTCGTTCGTTTTGAATTTTTGCATCCTTGATTTCCTTTTTACATATTCTGTTAAATTCTTTGTAATATTTAAACAACACTAGTATTCCTTAATTTATATATTTTTTAAAAGCTGTTTTCTTTTTGTTTATAGCTTTTTTAACTTTGACCGTGAGCCACATAGGTTTTTAGCCTTTTAAACTTATTGCCCATGGGAATATACTTTGCAGTGAGGTCCCAAACAGTCTTTTTGAAGAATTCCCATTTCTGTTTATCGTCACAAATATTCCCTCCCAGTCTAAATCCTGGAGAGCAGCCCTCATCCTTGGAAAATTTGCTCTCTTGAAGTTAAGTGTTTTTATCTTTCCCGTATGTATTTCTTGTTTACAGCTAACATCAAATGAGATCATGTTATGATTACTGCTACCCAGGTGTTCCTTTATCTGGACATTAGTAATAAGCTCTGCATGGTTGGAGATTACACACTGTATTAGATACTGTGTACATTGCCTGAAGTGTATTAGAAACTGTACACACTGTATTAGATACTGTGTACACCGCCTGCATTATATTAGAAACTGTACAACGGCTGCACTGTATTGTATACTGTGTACACCACCAGAAGTGTATTAGAAACTGTACACACTGTATTAGACACTGCACACCACTAAAAAAGTAGTAAAAACTGTACACACTGTATTAGATACTGTGTACACCGCCTGCACTGTATTAGAAACTGTACTACGGCTGCACTGTATTGTATACTGTGTACACCAACAGAAAAGTAGTATAAACTGTTCACACTGTATTAGACACTGTGTACACCACCAGAAAAGTAGTATAAACTGTACACACTGTATTAGATACTGTGTACACCACCTGCACTGTATTAGAAACTGTACAACTGCTGCACTGTATTGTATACTGTGCACACCACCAGAAGTGTAGTAGAAACTGTACACACTGTATTAGATACTGTGTACACCGCCTGAAGTGTATTAGAAACAGTACACCACTAAATGCACTGTAGATATAGGCTACACTGGATGCAATATATATGTATATATATATATATATATATATATATATATATATATATATATACACGAGATATATATATTAATACACTGCCTGCACTGACTAGATATCCAGTAAACACTGAATATATAGTCTATGTTAAATGCAGAGTGTGTATATATATATTAGACGGACTGTATAAATATTTTAATTACACTGCCACTAACTGAATAACCTGACTGCTTAATCTAACTCAAGCTATCTCTCTGTCCACGCCAACAACACTACACACGGCCGTTGTGTAAGCAGCCTTATACAGTGTGGGGCGTGGACTTATTCCCCCTGAGCCATGATTGGCCAAAGGCACCCTGCCTTTGGAAAATTATGGCTCTCTCAGCAGAGCACACCATGATTGGCCAAAGCATGCAGGTCAGGTGCATGCTTTGGCCAATCATCATACAGCAATGCACTGTGAGATTGCAAAGCATTATGGGGCATTCCACAGCGCTCAAATTTCCCACGAACGCCCCATAATGTTCGCTGTTCTGCGAACTTATGTTTGACCTGAACATCGAACTCATCCCTAATAGCAATGTGAGTACATGTTTGTTTACCCAAAAGGGGTTAATAAAGATCAAGGAAGTCCAGATTTCCGTCAGCAATGGCTGCTTTTGGCAGGCGTTGAAATTTGCATTTATGTCAAGCAAAATTTAGCATTTTCATTTTCCTAGCCTCAGTCACAGCTGTGTTCATGGTTTGGCCAGTAGCCATCTGAACGACAGTGGACCTCGGATGATAAGCTTGCATTGGATGAGCCGGGCTAATCATGTTTTCTAAAAGAGGCTCAGGTTTCAGGAAGCTGACAAAATATCTCCAACCGCTGGTGTATTAAAATATTAAAACAGCAGTGACTGAAAAGCATTGCATTTTTATTAGTGGGGAAGAAGACTGAAGTGTGTACTTGGAATGAATTCATTGAGGAGGTGAAAGGCATTGCATTGACCATCTATTCATGGACACGATATTGAAAAAGCTTGCCTTGGCATTGTAAAACGCGCTTTTATAGTTTATACATGTAAGGGAGACAAAAAACCCTGGCAGACAGGGACCCACAAGAATTCCTAAGCAAATGAGTTTAATGGCTGGGCATTGGAAGTAGGACAAAGGCAGGCAGCAACGAGGGGTCAGGCACAAAGCAGAAGGGGGCGATTGTTTCAGTCACACCAGTTTTGGGGGGTTTTGTGTAAAGAGCCCGGCTGTCAACATTTGACACATTTGTTAGTCAAATGAAGCCACCTACAACCTTTCAGAAAGGGGAAATAAGGACATGGCCAAAGTTAAGCACATCCCATTATGAGTAATGTTGATACTAACCCTCAATAACCATTTCTTAGGTGCGACTAAAAAACTAGTATAAAAACAGGAACTAGTTAGAGAGGAAATATATCCACATAACAGTGTTCACTGATAAGACTTGGAAATCCTCTTCCCTATTTTGGGATATTTGTGTTTGCCTTTCATGGGAATTAAAATAATTGTATTAAAATGTTACAACAGTAAATGATGCACAAAGAAACAGCTTGTTCTGTAATTTTCCCACTACATCCAATTTAATAATAATCTAATATAATGTAGAAGAAATATTTTGTTATTGCTTTTCATTAAAGGGTATATAAACCCAGTCACTAAACTCTCATATATACTTTAACCACTTAAGCCCCGGACCATTTGGCTGCCCAAAGACCAGAGCACTTTTTGCGATTCGCCACTGCGTCGCCTTAACTGACAATTGCGCGGTCGTGCCATGTGGCTCCCAAACAAAACTGATGTCCTTTTTTTCCCCACAAATAGAGTTTTCTTTTGGGGGTATTTGATCACCTCGCGTTTTTTATTTTTTTGCGCTATAAACAAACAAATAACGACAATTTTGAAAAACGCATTGTTTTTTACGCTTTGCTATAATAAATATCCCCAAAAAATATATAAAGAAACATTTTTTTTTCTCAGTTTAGGCCGATACGTATTCTTCTACATATTTTTGGTAAAAAAAAATCGCAATAAGCGTTTATTGATTGGTTTGCGCAAAAGTTATAGCATCTACAAAATAGGGGATAGTTTTATGGCATTTTTATTAATATTTTATCATGACTGCGACATTATAGCAGACAGATCGGACACTTTTGGCACGATTTTTGGACCATTCACATTTATACAGCGATCAGTGCAATTAAAAATGCACAGATTACTGTGTAAATGTGACTGTCAGTGAAGGGGTTAACCACTAGGGGGCAGTGAAGGGGTTAAATGTGTCCTAGGGAGTGATTCTAACTGTGGGGGGCGTGGCTATGTGTGACATGACACTGATCACCACTCCCGATTACAGGGAGCGGTGATCAGTGTCCTATCACTAGGCAGAACGGGGAAATGCTTGTTTTTACAAGCATTTCCCCGTTCTTTCTCTCCGTGAGACAATCGCGGGTATCCCCGCGGACATCGGGTCCGCGGGACCCGCGATCACACTCACTGAGGTTGCGGCGGGCGCGCCCGCAAACCGCTTCTTAAAGGGCAACATACAGGTATGTTAATCTGCCTGTACGCGCCCTTCTGCCGACGTATATCGACGTGAGCCGGTCGCCAAACGGTTAACATGTAATAATATTTTGATAAAGGTATTTTAGTTTTTTTTATATCTGCAGTTTTATAATACACACTGCTTTAGCAAACTAAATGTCATTCAGTTAGGACTAAACTCTGGGCTTTTATTTAAATGTATTCCTCCATATCTACAAAGGATATAACTCTAATTCATGTGCACCAAATACCTTTACAAACCCAATTATCACTTTGCAAAAACAGCAGTGACATCATCACCGTACTATACTGAGTCTGATCAGAGAGCATGACTGTGGAAGGGACCCAGGCCTATCCACTACAGGCTGGGTGTTATTTACGAAAGGCAAATCCACTTTGCACTACAAGTGCAAACTACAAGTGCAAAGTGCACTTGAAATTGCACTGAAAGTGCACTTGGAAGTGCAGTCGCTGTAGATCCGAGGGGGACATGCAAGAAAAATAAAAAACAGCATTTTAGCTTGCACATAATTGGATGATAAAATCAGCAGAGCTTCCCCTCATTTCAGAGCTACCCCTCAGATTTACAGTGACTGCACTTCCAAGTGCACTTTCAGTGCAATTTCAAGTGCACTTTGCACTTGTAATTTGCACTTGTAGTACAAAGTACATTTGCCTTTCGTAAATAATCCCCATTGTCTGCAAATAAAATAAAATAAAAACACACAGGAAGGTGGATACAAGACCAGTCACTGAGCACAAAGTAGAGAAAACAGCAGTGACCGGTCTTTATTACAAGAAGCTCCTGCACAGAGGAGAAGTTTCACACTAGGTTACTGCACAGATCTGGAAGAAATACACAAAGCACACCAAGATTCAAGTAAAACTGTTCATACACTGATTGAAGTTCAGTCAGTTCCTGATGAACATGCCAAACTTGCTCAGTGGGTGGCCCTGTCTACTGCTATGGAATCAAAGAAGCAAGGCAGAAAACTGTGAGCCGAACAGTGGCTGCATCTGAATTGCATTGAGTTATGGCTACGTCTAAAAACAAAACATTTATATACCATTATTGGCAAAAGACTGACATTTTTACTCCATTACATGGTAATAAGGGTTCTTATACAACTCCAATTCCAAAAAAGTTGGGATGCTGTGTAAAATCTACATAAAACAGAATGCAATTATTTGAAAAGCTCAACCCATATTTTATGAAAATGGAAAATAGAAGATATATCAAATGTTTAAACTGAGAAAATGTACCATTTAAAAAAAAAGGTAATGTTGAAATTGAAGGCAGCAACACATGTCAAAAAAGTTGACAAAGTAAATGGACTAACAAAGAAGAGCTGGAAGAACATTTTGCAACTAATTAGGGTAATTGGCAACAGGACTGGGGTTAAATAGGTTGCATTCTGCAATTGCAGTTGCTCCACAGCTTAGTAAATGAGGTAAAGCTTCACTTTACAAAGAATACCCAATCACATGTAAGGAATATAAAAAAAAAGCCCTGGTTCACACTGGATCGTTTTGACACGCGATTTGACATGTTAAATAGCATGTCAAATCGGCGGCAAGTGCCGTCAATGGCACCATCCTAATCGGTGCATCGCCGCATCTGCGGCGCTGCAACGATTTCAAAAAGTAGTTTCTGTACTACTTTTTGCAATTTCTGGCTGCGATTTGCATTGACATCTGTGCAGAAACCTGCACAGATGTCTCTGAAATCGTGGCCGAAATCGGGACTGACATGCGGGAGTGAAATCGTGCGAGTTCAGATGAACTCGCACGGCTTCATTCCCGCAGCTCAGTGTGAACCTGGGCTTAGAGTCAGAGGGGTTGATTTACTAAAGGCAAAATACACTGTGCACTTTGAAAAGTAGTAGCAAATGAGCAAAAGCTATGCTGACTTCCATCATTCAATCGTGTGAAAGCAAAGTAATGCAATTTTTTTCCTTGCACGTAATTGGGTACTTTTTTGCAAAGTGAAGCTTTATGTCATTTACTAAACTCTGGAGCAACTGCTCTTGCAGAGTGCAACTGCCCTTTGCAAAGTGCAGTCTTTTTGCCTTTAGTAAATCAACTCCAGAGTGTCTCAGAAGAAAAGATGGGCAGAGGTTCACCAATCTGTCAAACATTTTCAGAATATGCCTCAACGTAAAATTGCAAAGACTTTAAATACATCATAATATACAGTACATAATATCATCAAGAGACTCTGAGAATCTGGAGAAATCTCTGTGCAGAAGGGACAAGGCTGAAACAAGGCTGATGGACATCTCTTCATGGGTTTAGGAATACTTCCTAAAATGACTGTCTGTGAACACAGTTTGCTGTGCCATCCAAAAATGATACTTAAAGCTCTATCATGCAAAGAAGAAGCCATATCTGAATAAGATTTACTAATGCTGCCATCTTCTCTGGGCCAAAGCTTATATAAAGTGATTTGTTGCAAAGTGGTCAGACAAAATTTTACATTCTTTTTGGCAACCATGGGTGCCGCATCAGCACTCAGTTCAAAAGCCTGCATCTCAGATCGTGTTTACATTAGTACATCTGGAATGGGTAGTGCGTACATCTGGAAAGGCACCATCATTGCTGAAAGATATATTCAGGTTTTAGAGCAGCATATGCTCTGATCTAGATGAGTCTTTTTCACGGAAGGCCTTGCATTTTTCAGCAGGACTGCTTTTATGAAAACAGCATAGCTTCGTAGTAGAAGTGTCTGGAAGCTTAATTGGCCTGTCTGCAGTCCAGACCTTTTACCAACTGATAATATTCGGTGCATCTTGAAACAAAAAATATGACAAAGATGACTCAGGACAGTTGAGCAATTAGAATCCTATATCAGGCAAGAATGGGCCAACATTCCCAAAACTCCAGCAACTGGTCTTCTCAGTTCCCAGACGTTTACGGAGTGTTCTTAAAAGAAGAAGGGATTCTACACTGTGGTAAACATGGCCCTGTCCCAACTTTTTGGAGATGCGTTGCTGCCATCAATTTCAAAATTATCTTATTTTTTTCTGTCTAGTGTTGCCAGACACTCAGTAGTAAAGTTTAACTAAAAATGCTCTATCTTACTATAAATGTGTTTTAGTAATACTGATCTGTTGCTTTGCTATATTTAAAGGTTTCATCCAAGTGCTATTTTAGATTTCGGTGAATATTGGTGGATTGAATTAATCAAATGCTTTTGATTTCATGTTGACTACACACACAATTTCTGCTCCAGTCATGGCATCCTTTTTGTATAGATTTTGAGAAAATTAAAAGTCCACCATACACAGCTTGATTCCCAACAGTGTGGATAGGGAATCTCCACTGCCAGCCAAATCCTGCTCAATTCAAGCCATCCATGGGGACCCTAAGACCCCTATTTATAATACATAGTGGATACCACTATTCACAGGACACTGCAACATTTACTCCAAGCTGTGCCTGTATTTTATATTACATTCATAAGATGTATGCAGTCCGCAGTGTTCTCTGCATAATGCTGCAAAGAACACATTATGATTGGAGTGGCTGGTTACATGACTTTGACAGCTCCCATCTTTTGTTTCCTATGTATTCATTTGCAACCCAAGAAGAAGCAAGTGAAGGGATAAACACATTTAGAAAACACTGGGCTGTGCTTTATAAATGTGCTTTTTTTTAAAGCAGTAGTATGGCCATCCCACTGTTTTATACATGGACTCTTCTTCAAGTCTTCGCACTGCATTCCAGACCAGGAGTGGTGACACTCCCTTAGCTTAAAAAAATTGGACTAGATACAGAACTGGTAACCCCAAAATATGAGATCTTATCAATGCAGTCGCTAAAGCTGACCATATGCATGGCACTAAGAATTTCAGAAAATTAAGCCAGCCTAAGCTGTATAAGAATCCAATGGATAATTTAATGCGCCACTATCCATACATTACTGACATTTAAAACTTGGGTGGCGTTTTAAAATAAAGAGTTTCAGTTGCTAGTGTAAAAGATCTGATGAAATCATATGCCTATAATTTGAACAATATTTAAATTAGATGTAAAGGCCTTGCTGAGTTAACAATAAACAAGGCAACTGCCACAGTAAAGTCGACACATAAAATATGAAACTGAGTGCACCAATCCCCCCCCCCCCAAAAAAAAACCCCTAACATTTAATAAACCTCTTAGCAAATGCTCTATCTGAAGGTTGCTAAGCACAAAACTTGGAGAAAAGAAAGCTGACAGTGTAAAACTGGGGATCCTAAAGGTGCATAGTGTTCTTATCTAATAGAAAGAAACCATTAATGGAAAGGAAAATATTAACAGAGATTGGAAATGACTTACGTAGACCAATTATGATCTTTTGTCATATTGTGTTGTGCTCCTCCTGTTTATTATGGACAATTGTGTATTATCAGTAGAAAATATGCTCCCTAGCAAAATATCTACATCCGTGAGAAGGAAGCAACATTTACAAGATCATCTGTATCACTTTTTGCACATTTAATTCAATGTCCTTTGATCACTGCACAAAAACTTAAATTCAGTTCACATCCAGCTTTGGGAAAGGCTTGAGAAAGGGACATTTGTCCCCAAAACGTGTTGCCTAGTCACTGCACATGATATAAACTCTGTGGTACTGTACTGCAGCACCTTCCAACCATCAGAACAAAAATATAATTAAATTGCAGTTTTGACCATAAAGTGTTAAAAAACCCAGGACCTTGCATTCACTATATCTGAATCCCTTTAGTAAATATAAACCGCTAAATACCTTTTCTCTTCAGCAGTCTGGTTAAAGCTTGTAGGAGGAGTTTTCATTCTCCTCTGACTGTCCTATGAGGCTGCAGGACCCCTGACCCACTGTCTGGACAGTGCTGATTGGCCCTGTGCCGATGACATGCACCCTCAAAAACTCTCTAGCAATACACACCAAGCTGAGCATGTGCAGAGTGCACCCAAGGCTCTGTTCTATCAAGAGATGGATTGGGGATGGTAGAAAGAGGGGAGGATCAGAGAAGACAGGATCAGAATGTTTACATAATGCAGAGGATTAACCCCTTAGGTTTCACAGTGAGTATAACAAGCATGCTTTACTGCATATACAGACTGATTTACTGTTGTGGGTTTGGTAACACTTGAATGTCACTTTAAATAGTTTGTTTGGGCAAAGCTGACCCAAATGAACTATTTTACTGCATGTAAATAGGTGTGCTTTCTGGGCACATTGTATAAACTGTATGTAGCCTCAGCTACATACAATATACAGAGCTGTGTTCTGGCAGCAGGATGGCCATTCACAGGAAGTTTTCTATTTATGAATAAATACAAAGCTTCCTCTGATTGGCAGAGAGGGGGTTGGATGACATTACGGTTTCCATCTCAGCTAACAGAGGAAGCTTTGTATTAATTCATAGAATACCAAGCTTCCGATGAATGGATGAGCAGCTTTCATCCCAACTCTTTGTTTTGTCCTACCTCCTGAACACAGCGCTGTATACTGTATATAGCTGAGTTATATATGGTTATTACAATACACCCAGCAAGCGCACCTGTTAGTGCAGTAAAGATTAGGCAGGATAGGTAGGAGGAGGGGGATAGGACCACTTTTATGCTAGGTTCACACTGATGCGGTGCGGGGAATGGCATGTGATTCAAACAGGAATCGCACCGCATTCCTGTTCAAATCCCATGTGATTCATTGTAGTGCGATTTAGGCTCATTTATATTGTATGGCTCAAATGTGCCACACGAAAAAGGTGCATCTTTTTTTCTTTTTTTCCCACACTGGAATCGGATTTCATGGGTGTTTACACTCCTGTGATGTGATTCAGCCAATCGCACTGTGTTTTGCAAACTGTTTTTGGGGTTTCGTTGTCCTAACATTGATATCCGCATGAACGCAGTGCGAATGTGATGCGGTGCAGGAAATGCACAGGAATCACTGCCAATCCTGCATCGTATTCGTATGAGCAGGTAGACTTATGCCGCGTACACACGATCGGACTTTACGGCATACTTGATCCGGCGTACCGGATTTCGTCAGACAATTCGATCGTGTGTGGGCTCCAGCGGACTTTGTTTTCTCAAAAGTTTGACGGACTTAGATTTGAAACATGTTTCAAATCTGTCCGGACAGACTCGATTCCGGTCGAAAAGTCTGCTCGTCTGTATGCTAGTCCGACGGACAAAAACCGACGCCAGGGCAGCTATTGGCTACTGGCTATGAACTTCCTTGTTTTAGTCCGGTCGTACGTCATCACGTACGAATCCGTCGGACTTTGGTTGATCGCGTGTAGGCAAGTCCGTTCATTCGGAAAGTCCGTCGTAAAGTCCGTCGAAAAGTCGGCCAGACAAAGTCTGCCGTAAAGTCCGCTTGTGTGTACGCAGCATTAGGCTTTTCTTCCACTTGGGCTTTAGATTTACTATGTTTGAAATTGAGCCACAATAAGCCAAGGACTGAGATCTAGGACTAGTTCAGAGTGGTGGTTGGCCTGGTTCCCCATTTAGTAGCAATTTGTTCTCTTTATATACAGTATCCTCTGTGAGATTTGCATCAGGGTTAGGAAGAGATCCTAGGTACCTTGATCAGGTCTCAAAACTACACTGATCCCCTTTTGCTGTCGCTCTTGCTCTGTATCTCTGCTGAGAAGATGGCCAGTATCCTTGAGTACAATTTGTTCTCAGAGGAAACCCTAGAAGCAGAAGACCACTCAAGTATGGGAGCAAAGGTCTGGGCTAACATCACATCTCTTCTCAATAAGATATTGCTGCGCAAAGCTTTTGGTAGGGAAGAACATCTTCTCAAGGTGAAGACACAAGATGTAAAATCGAGTGTATAGGGAATGTTTTGTATGGTCACTGCGACACTGTTGGCATCTTTCAACTCTACAGACTGCTGTTACTGTTCGTAAGTGGCTCCAGATGGTCATGCCTACGGACCTAGTTATACTGTATTGAATCTTTCTACAATATATGGCTCTTGCCTATTTTGGTCTCTGTGGGTTTTTCTGCCCACCACACCATGCTGCACCTTGCTTACGAGGTCAATACAGGATGTTCTACGTTTAGAGAAGTGCATACTTTGTACACAGCGATAGAAATGGTATCCTTGAGTTTGGGGGGAAGATGAGGGGGCTCACCTGTGGCCCTGGTAATCTGAGGCTTCCAAAAGGACAGAGTTTTTTCTCGTAAATTCAGACATGGTAAAAGCAAGTTCCTTCATATATAAATACGAGGAGGTGGGTGCCCCCAAAAGCGCAGAGGAGTCCCCATATAAGGATAAACACTCAGCATGGGGGTAAAGGTCTGGGTTGGCAGAGTTAGAGCAGCAGGACCTAGCAGGAGACATAAACCCCTTCAGAAATGTTATCTGGTTGAGTGCTCCCCTGTGCCTATGGTTTTCCCTTGTGTGCACCTTCAGCAAACAGTCACTTGCAGGCAGAAAGCTCTGTGTGTCCAGTTGGTTGCTTGTGCTTTGTGTGGTTTCTGCGTGTATACCTAAGAAGGGGCAGAAGGGAAGGATGTAGCTATCCATATACATAGTTACATAGTAGGTGAGGTTAAAAAAAGTCCATCAAGTCCAACCTATGTGTGTGATTATATGTCAGTATTACATTGTATATCCACGTATGTTGTGGTCGTTCAGGTGCTTATCTATAAGTTTTTGAAACTATCGATGCTCCCCGCTGATACCACCGCCTGTGGAAGGGAATTCCACATCCTTGCCACTCTTATGCCACGTACACACGAACGGATATTTCCGGCGGGAAATGTTGGATGTGAGGTTGTTGGCGGGAAGTCCGACCGTGTGTAGGCTCCTTCGGACAATTGCTGTCGAACTTTCCGCTAACAAATGTTGGCTAGCATGTTCTCAAATTTTCTGCCAACAAATGTGTGTTGTCTGACTTTCCGATCATGTGTACATAAGTCCGTCGGACAAAAGTCCAAAGTTCAAACACGCATGCTCGGAAGCAGAAGCGGTCTAGCTGGTAAACTAGCGTTTGTAAGGGAGAATTAACATTCGTGACGTGGCAAATTATGAAATCTCCAACTGCAGCGCACAATTCTCTTCTTCTTTAATGGGATAATAATGAAGCTGCTTTGCTGGTGATACTGGTGGAGTTTTTGCAAAGGAATTTTCAAAGGCTTTTTTTTTTCTAGTGATATCAAGAATAATATTATTATGTTTTTTTTTTACTTGTGCAAGTTACCACAACACCATTATCCCCTAGTTTTTAAGAAAAAAGATACAACTATGTTGGTGTCCCTTGTTAATTTTACATTGTGTTTTTTAAAATGTAACTGCCTACTCCCAAAATGTCATTTGAAGTAAAACGCATAGCCAAGTATTATTCTCCACAATTTTTTTATTGTGCATTAAAAAAAAATAAATTAGACATGCTATCTGCCAATAGAAAAAATAGAAAATAACCAAAAAGTACATCCAAAAACACAGAAAATTTAACAAATCAAATCATTCTTCAACCAAAAAAATAATGTCAAAGCAATAACTCCAAGGCCAATAATAAATAACACGTTATGTCCTCCGATTCCGCAATATGTCTGGTTGACGAACGGCCATTCAGAAACAAACCGAAAAGCACTAAATGGAAAGCGATAAATGAAAAACGCAAAAAAAAAAGCGTGAATCAACACTCACTAAACTTCTACTAACACAAAATTAGCAGAAGGAGCCCAAAGGGTGGCGCTAAAGAGCTGAAAAACCACGTAGTAAGTCACTACGTTCGTAATTGTTGGCCAACATTTGTGTGACAGCTTGTATGCAAGATAAGTTTGAGCCAACATCCTTCGGACAAGATTCCACGGTTTTGTTGTCGGAAAGTCCGAAGTGTGTAAGAGGCTTTACAGTAAAGAACCCTCTATGTAGTTTAGGGTTAAAGTTCTTTTCTTCTAATTTTAATGAGTGGCCACGTGTCTTGTTAATCTCCCTTCCGCAAATAAGTTTTATCCCTATAGTGGGGTCACCAGTACGGTATTTGTAAATTGAAATCATATCCCCTCTCAAGCGTCTCTTCTCCAGAGAAAATAAGTTCAGTGCTCGCAACCTTTCCTCATAACTAATATCCTCCAGACCCTTTATTAGCTTTGTTGCCCTTCTTTGTACTTGCTCTATTTCCAGTACATCCTTCCTGAGGACTGGTGCCCAGAACTGGACAGAATACTCTACATGCGGCCGGACCAGAGTCTTGTAGAGTGGGATAATTATTGTTTTATCTCTGGAGTTGATCCCCTTTTTAATGCATGCCAATATTGTTTGTTTTGTTAGCAGCAGCTTGGCATTGCATGCCATTGCTGAGCCTATCATCTACTAAGACCCCCAGGTCCTTTTCCATCCTAGATTCCCCCAGAGGTTCTCACCCCAGTGTATAGATTGCATTCATATTTTTGCCACCCAAATGCATTATTTTACATTTTTCTACATTAAACCTCATTTGCCATATAGTTGCCTACCCCATTCATTTGTTCAGATCTTTTTGCAAGGTTTTCACATCCTGCGGAGAAGTTATTGCCCTGCTTAGCTTAGTATCGTCTGCAAACAGAGATTGAACTATTTACCCCATCCTCCAGGTTGTTTTTGAACAAATTAAATAGGATTGGTCCCAGCATAGAACCCTGGGGGACCCCACAACCCAACCCTGACCATTCCGAGTATTCCCCCATTTATCACCACCCTCTGAACTCGCCCTTGTAGCCAGTTTTCAATCCATGTACTCACCCTATGGTCCATGCCAACTGACCTTATTTTGTATAGTAAACGTTTATGGGGAACTGTGTTAAATGCTTTTGCAAAATCCAGATACACCACGTCTATGGGCCTTCCTTCATCTAGATGGCAACTCACCTCCTCATAGAAGGTTAATAGATTGGTTTGGCAAGAATGATTCTTCACGAATCCATGCTGATTACTGCTAATGATACTGTTCTCATTACTAAAATCTTGTATATAGTCCCTTGTCATCCCCTCCAAGAGCTTGCATACTATTGATGTTAGGCTAACTGGTCTGTAATTCCCAGGGATGTATTTTGGGCCCTTTTTAAATATTGGTGTTACATTGGCTTTTCTACAATCAGCTGGTACCATTCTAGTCAGTAGACTGTCAGTAAAAATTAGGAACAATGGTCTGGCAATTTCTTGACTGAGTTCCCTAAGTACCCTTGGGTGCAAGCCATCTGGTCCTGGTGATTTATTAATGTTAAGTTTCCCAAGTCTAATTTTAATTCTGTTAACCATGGAGGTGTTCCCTGTGATGTTTCATGAGGATAAACACTGCAGTTTTGGTTACTGTAGCCCTCCGATTCCCTCGTGAAGACTGAGGAGAAGAGTAAATTCAAAACCTTCGCCATATCAACATCCTTAAAGAATTTTTGGGCATTTATTTTGCTTTCCTCCGCTATGTGTCTTTCATGTTCTATCCTAGCTGCCCTAATTGCACCCTTACATTTCTTGCTGCATTCTTTATAAAGTCTGAATGCTGATGATGATCCCTCAACCTTGTATTTTTTGAAGGCCTTCTCCTTTGCTTTTATATGCATTTTTACATTGGAGTTAAGCCATCCAGGACTTTTGTTCGCTCTTTTAAATTTATTACCCTTTGGGATGCATTGGTCAATCCCCTTATTTAATATGCTCTTAAAGCAAACCCATCTCTCCTCCGTGTTCTTTGTTCCTAAGATTTTATGCCAATTTATGCCTTCTAGCAAGGTTCATAGTTTACTATCCAGAGTACAGAAAAATGACATGGTCATGTGCAGTAGAGCAAATCAGGTGGGAAGCTGCACAGGCAGCTTAGCAGCTCAGGGCCACAGCCTGGGTCGCAAAAAAGGGTGCCAAATTCAGACTGAAACAAAATGCTGAACCATCTCCCACTCCTGGTTGCAACAGAATGAGTTGCAATTAGTGCACCACAGTTAACCTAGAAGGTAAAACAACACTGCAGCACCTGGGCACAATGGAAAGAAAGAGCCCAAGCCCTAGCCTACCACTTGTGGTCCTCTAAAGGAGGACAAGGAGTCAAAGGAGCAAGCCCCTTTCAAATCTTTGCCCTTCTTGGTGGGCTCACTGCAGATGGACCATAGCTCTGTTTCTGTATAGCACCCTGCACCTGCTTACATGCTGCAGTATGTGCCAAGGTGAGTGCCCCATGCAGGATCCAGTGCCCAGAACAACCTTACCTTGCCCCGAATCTTCATCTAAGTGGGGTCACGGTATGGTCTCCAAGGCTCAGCCAGGTAGTCAGTGGTGGCTGTTTTTTTTTGGGGGGGTGGCAAACAACCATCCAACCCCCCCAGGTGGCCGGCAGCACCTCCCCCCTTCCCCGTCTGCTGTCTGCCGGTCGGTCCAGCACTTACCCCATCTAGGTGGCGGGTTGTGAGTGGAAGGCAATCGGGCAGCTGGCAGCGGCTCCTGCGTCCTCTTCTCCATCATGGGTTCCACCGTGCGTCTCCTCCCCTCCTCCTAGGAGTCCAATAGGATTGCCTGTCCTTTCAGCCAATCGGGTGACGGGTCTCAAGAATATTAATTCGCTATTGTAACACACCTGGGGGGACTCAGTTTGCATTCTCTCTCTCGTCCCGAGCCCACCCTATTTTAAAGCCTATTAGAGCCTCTGGCTCTATTTAGTTGCTTCAAAAAAACACCCCCCCCCCCCGTTGGAATTCATGTGCCCGGTGTCCTGCACAGGGGCCGGACGCATAGATAGGGGGGCGGCGCCCATGCGCTCTTAATGGACGGGCCGCCCCTGCGGGTAGTGCTGATCTGGAAAGGTGCACAAGGAGGAGGATACTACAGTGGTAAATATCGCAGCAAAAAAACTTGATAGAAGTTTTGCAGAAAATTCTCAGAAAGAAAAAGAGAATAAAATGCCTCTCTCAGCAGAGAGCAAGCTATGCATCACCTAAGAACATTAGCATCAGGTGATACACAGAGATGAAACAAATCATCCTACATATGCACATATGTTCTACCTGTTTATCTGCAGCCATCTCTTTTTCACAGCCTCCTAAAGCATTCATTTTGCACAGAAGCTCTAAGCCTCCAGAGGCAGGAGGCACGTATCTGATATTACACACTACACAGCTCTGAGGGAGAGCTGAGTGTAATCTGAGATATGAGTGGAGGGATTGGGAAACATGATCAGCTGAGGCTGTCAATCACAGGCTATGTGTTGGAGCTCCCCTTCCCACTGATCCCTTGGAGTTGGCACAGCCTGTCAGAAATGGCAGATAGCAGTGGAACATAGCAGCAGACAGAAATCACACTTGGTGCTTTGGACTGAGGCAAGTACACACTATAGAAGGATATACTTTTTCCATTATTCCATTATGTCAGAGGTTTACAAATACTTTAAATTAAGCTGCATTCCCATTGGTTCCAGACTGGAATCCTGTTATACCACTGAAAAAAAAAATACCCAGTTTCAGTACAAGACTGGGTATCTGTCCCCAGCACCAGAACTTCTGGCAAGCTTTCAAATAATATGTCTACAAATTGTATGTTTTATTTCTAGAAGCCTAACTGTATGTTAGGTTTCAGGCATTTAAATTAGTGCACATTTAAGATAATTCTAGCCGTGTTAAAAAACAGAGGTCAAATATAAATTTAATCAAATGCCATGTATACAGATGGGATGTATGGTTACCAAGTCAGTGTATAGAGCAGGGGATGAAGTAAATGCTTAGAGGGCAAACATGCCTGCAGTCATTGATAGGATTTAATTGCAGCTGCTCCATAACAGCAATGTGTAATTACCAGATAAGGGGTAATTCACAAAAGTGTTACTGAAAAACAATAGGAAAATCAATGCGTGCTAATCATAAGAATGTTTCTCACGGCTACATGCAAAATTATAAGGATGCAGCAATTATTCTAATGAGTTATATATAGGATAGAGTTCAGTTGTTTCATCGCCATACATTGCTTATTCACTGCTGTATTTAACATTTTACCCGGAGAAGTCATAGGACAATACCATTCAGGTGATACAATGCCTGCAGCTTGAAGGCTTTACATTTATTCTCCTAAATGGTTGATAGAAACATTTTGCAAGGCAGATAATGACAAAATAGCAGCTCATCAGATATATGGACTTTTAAAGGATAAGTTTACCTTTTTTTTCTAAATTTCAGCTCCCCTATGTACCAATATAGCAATAATGTACTTTTTTTTGCAAAAATATCAAAGCTTCCATCAAATCTACACACACTTACTTCACTTGTCCTCATCAATGTTTCCAAACGTATCCATTACTTCTGCCTTACTTCCTGGACAGACTTTAGGTCATGACACAGGATGGAGTTGACCAGCTGACCTCATTAGCACACACCCTCCATCATCTACCCTCCTACCTACCCACCCATTCCCAGCTGCACATTGGGTGGGTAGCGTTCACACCTGAGCATTTTAAGCTCGTAAAACGCTCGTAAAAAGCTCATCTCAAAAGTTCCAAAACCCCCAACAAGCAAAATCCCATTCATTTAAATGGCTCCTGTTCACATCTGAGCGTTTTGTTGCCTGAAGCAAAATGCCGGAAGCTCAAAAAAGTGCTTGAGCTTCTTTTTAGGCAGATTACAGGCGTTTTTCTGCTTTTTACATTGGTGACCTTTTGACCTGTACAAAATCGGGGCAAAATCGCATCAAATCGTGGTAAAATCGCGCAACTTTCTGCCTGAAAACAAAATCCTGTGAATGCAGCCTAAGGCCCCTTTCACACTTGTACGACACGACAGTCATACGACTGTGGATCCAACTTTTCCCTGCGACTTGAAGTCCAACATGCGTCCGACTTCAATGAACAGGGATCCCCGACAATAGGGGAAGTAGGATCAAAGTCGGACCAAAGTAGTGCAGGGAACGACTTGTCATGCAACTTTGCAGTCCAAAATCGTAGGCAAAGTCGTACAAGTGTGAAAGGGGTCTAAATGAAATGCAATCAATCAGTGATTGCACTTACTTCACTGTCCTCATGGATGTTTGTACAATCAGATTGTATAGTGTATGGCCATCTTTATACACCTAAAATTACTAGTTGCGCATTCAGGACCATTAATTCTTAATGGCAAATCAAACACAGAAGCAAACACACATTTTGCCATGTGAAAAAACAAGTGGCAAATGCTGTAAATACAGTAAAAAACACACAACCCACAAAACGCCAAAATGTCCCATAAGCCACATGTAGTGCAGCCAATTGAAATCAACAGGCTGCCTTATGCATGTCAAAGGAAAAACGAGCCACAAAATGTGTGCTCTCACTATGCTAGATGTGAATGGGGCCTGAAAGTGAAATTGGTGCGTTAACACTAGGGTTAACACCCCCCGGTTCGGTTCGTAGCAGAACATGCGAACAGGCAAAAAATTTGTTTGAACACGCGACCACCGTTGAAGTCTATGGGACACAAACATGAAAAATCAAAAGTGCTAATTTTAAAGGCTTATATACAAGATATTGTCTTTAAAAGTGTTTGGGGACCTGAGTCCTGCCCCAGGGGACATGTATCAATGCAAAAAGAAGTTTTAAAAACTGACGTTTTTTTCGGGAGCAGTGATTTTAATAATGCTTAAAGTGAAACAATAAAAGTGTAATATTCCTTTAAATTTCATACCTGGGGTGTGTCTATAGTATACCTGTAAAGGGGTGCATGTTTCCTGTGTGGCCCTGCCCCTCTCTGACGCTACAGGAAGCCATAGGGATGTCCGCGTGTGTCAGAGGTGGGCGGGGTCACCCAGCAACGTCATCGTGTGGTCAGTTATAAAAGGGCTGCCACCTGAGAGGCCGGTCATTACAGCGGGTGCCTCCCATGGAGGCAGATCAGAGGTGACGTGCAGCTTTTTTTTTTTTTTCTTTTTCGGCCCATCAGAGCGAGAGATGAAGAATAAGAAGACTTCGTGGGACAGTTTTATTTTTTTAATAAAGGACTTGTCCCAAGGCGTTTATTGTCTTTTTTTTTACAATTTTCAAAATTTTTTGTGAAATGGTAGGGGTACATTTGTACCCCGTTACCATTTCACACAGGGGGGGCAGGATCTGGGGGTCCCCTTGTTAAAGGGGGCGTCCAGATTCTGATAAGCCCCCCGCCCGGAGAACCCCACAACCACCGGGCAAGGGTTGTGGGGATGGGGCCCTTCTTCCCATTAAAATGGGAACAAGGTGCTTTTGGGGGCTACCTCAAAGCACCCTCCCAATGTTGAGGGCATGTGGCCTGGTACGATTCAGGAGGGGGGCGCTCTCTCGTCCCCCCCCTCTTTTCCTGCGGCCTGCCAGGTTGCCTGCTCGGAATAGGGTCTTGTATGGATTTTTAGGGGGACCCCACGCCATTTTTTTAAAAAATTTGGTGCAGGGTTCCCCTTAAAATTCATACCAGACAGGTCTGGTATGGATTTTGAGGGGAACCCCCATGCCATTTTTTTTTTATTTTGGCGCGGGGATCCCCTTAATATCCATACCAGACCTGAAGGGCCTGGTATGGAATTTGGGGGGACTCCCATGCATTATTTTTTTTAAATTTTGGTTCGGGGGTTCCCCAGTGGGGGAATCCCATGCCGTTTTTATCAATGAACTTTTTATAATGAATTGACCGACAATTCATTACAGCCGCGAGTACTTTTAAATGACTTTTTTTCCTTTAGAAATGTCATTTTGCTCTCGGACTGTTCCAAACACGGGAAACATGTGCCACTTTACTGGTATACTATAGACACCCCCCAGGTACAAAATTTGAGGGAATATTACACTTTTATTGTTTCACTTAAAGCATTATTAAAATCACTGCTCCCGAAAAAACGGCCATTTTTTTTGCATTGATACATGTCCCCTGGGGCAGGACCCAGGTCCCCAAACACTTTTTATGACAATACCATGCAAATAAGCCTTTCGAATTTGCCGCAAACACCCCAAATTGTTCACTATTCGGCTTACGTTCGACTCGAACATCGGGCTCATCCCTAGTTAGCACAAGAACCATGAGGCTCCATTCACATCTGTGCTTCACCAATAATCACATTTAAAAACGCACCAAGCTCCGCTCTAAAAGAAAGTCCTGAAGCTTCTTTGGGGCAGTTGTTGCGTGTAGGACAGCCCAGGTGGATGGGCTGTCCTATATGTAAAAATGCTCCAAAACGCCTCCCCCCTCGCTAAAAAAAATAAATAAACAAATAAATTAATAAAAAAAAAAAACGCATGTGGGGGAATATGAGTTCCTGCAATGCAGAGATGGGAACGGTGTATGACAGCAGAGTGTTTCTGTCCACTCCCACCTATGTACTTGTATAAAGAAGGCCCTGCACTATGCAATCTGATTGTATATTGTGTATTTAGTGAGAAGGGTGATCGCTGATTGAGTGCATTTCATTTAAAAAACAAAAAGCGTGCAGCTGGGAGTGAGAAGGTGGATGATGCAGGGTGTGTTCTAATGAGGTCAGCTGGACAACTCCTTCCTGTGCCATGACCTATAGTCTGACCAGGAAGTAAGGCAAAACTAATGGATACGTTTGGAAACATTGATGAAGACAAGTGAAGTAGGTGTCTGTAGATTTAATGGAAAGCTTTGACATTTTTTCAAAAAAGGTACATTAATATTATATTGGTATATAGGGGAGCTGGAATTTAGATGCATACTAGCTCATTATGCCTTTTTCTTGCAGTTTAACTGGTTAAACTGACCTCATTTACAGACCGAAATGTATCTCTTTGATCCAAAAGAACCAAATGTTACAATGTTTCCTTTTATCTTCCAGCGCTGAGAAATGTTAAGAACAGCTCTGCACTTGTTACATGAATGAATTGTGGAAATGCCGGATTAAGATAGTGAGGGGGGTTGAATCAAGATCGCAATTTTTTTAACGATTAATCGTACAGCTCTACTATTAGGTTTTTTATTGCTGTCTGTGCCCCTATTAGGGAGATTCTCTCTCTATTTGTTCTGTTTACCATTATTATTGATAGTGAAAATAAACGAAAATCACAAATTTTGGGTTGTCCCCAGAAATGTAATAGAGGGGGAATCTTCCAACGGGGATAGTTCTGGTGACCTGGGGGCCCCCAAGGTATTCCCTTTATTTGCAGGGCTTTCCTCTCACTTCCTGTTTGGCTATGGGACAGGAAGTGAAGGGAAATCTCCACAATGGGGCACAGATGGTGAAAGAAAATCTGACAAGGGTTGTAAGCCTCCTTGCTCTATCCAAAATAAGAAAAAAAAAGTTTTGCCTATAGTTCTACATTAAGATGGGACCACCCAGCAGCAGTCTCACGGCTTTTGGATGTCTACACACGGGAGGGAATTTCAGGTACAGTAAATAACCCACATAAAATGGGTTTAATGTACCTGAACTGAACTGAAGAAGTTGCTTGGATTAGGCTACAAAACATTTTCACCATTACAGGACAGTCCCAAGTCTGGTTGAATGTAAAAATACTAATAATAACTTTTAAAATAACATGACCATGTTAAAGCGTGTAAAAGATGGGGCTGGGCTTAAATGTACTTTATTTCTAAGAGTTTGCAGCAGAAACACATCTGTAATAATGTTATCATCACACCTTGTTGTATCTGTATGTTGTAAATGAAGCCGTTGCTGGCCAATCACTCAGAAGGAAGGGAATAGATTGTTTCAATGTGGCAGATACCAATAATAAATAGGTCAGTGGTGTGTAATTTATCGTATATCTCATAACAGCTTAATTTACAACATATACAACACAAAATTGATAGACATTAACATTATAACTAATTGTAAAAGTTGGTGCAAAATATTTTCATCAACAGCAGCACTGACTATAGAGATTAGCACATCCCAATAAAATCTAAAAAAATTATGGATCATTACTAATTAGTAATACTAATTACTAATACTGAAACATTCACATATCAGACACACATTTACACAGTTTTGTTTGCTGTAAATTATTTTATATTTCGGAGTCTAGAATTATTTTAACTTAACATTTTCCACACAAAAATGGAACTTCCGCTTTTCGGAACCCTCCCCCCCTCCGGTGTCACATTTGGCACCTTTCAGGGGAGAGGGGTGCAGATACCTGTCTAAGACAGGTATTTGCAACCACTTCCTGGCATAGACTCCCACGGGAGTCTACGCCTCTTCCCGTCCCTCCACGCTGTCTCCTGGGAAACACACAGGGCCCAGGAGATAGCGGGGACCAGTTACGACGCGCAGTGCGACTCGCGCATGCGCAGTAGGGAACTGGGAAGTGAAGCCGCAACGCTTCACTTCCTGATTCCCTCACCTAGGATGGCGGCGGCAGCTGCCGAGAGCCGAACGAGTGATCGGCGTTGGCTGCCGACATCGCTGGACACTGAGACAGGTAAGTGTCCATTTATTAAAAGTCAGCAGCTGCAGTATTTGTAGCTGCTGGCTTTTAATATTTTTTTTTTTAGATGGACTCCCGCTTTAAAGTGTTACTAAACCCAGGACCCTGCATTCACTATATCTGGTCTTCCACAGTACACAGAACATGGAAATGCAATAATTTTAGTAAATATAAACAGCTAAATACCTTTTCTCATCAGCAGTATATAACAATCTTGTGACTTCTTTCAGTGTCTGGTTAAAGCTTGTAGGAGGAGTTTTCATTCTCCCCTGACTGCTCCATGGGGCTGCAGGATCCCTGACCCTCTGTCTGGACAGTGCGGATGGCCCTGTGCTGATCACATGCACACTCCCAAGAAAAAATAAAAACTCTCTAGCAATAAACACCAAACTGAGCACGTGCAGCTTGTTCCCTAGCCTCTGTTCTATCAGCAGATAGATTGGGGACAGTGGAAGAAAGGGATGATCAGAGCCTTTTTACACAATGCAGAGGATTAACCCCTTATGTTCCATAGTGAATATAACAAACATACTTTACTGCATATACAGACTTATTTTACTTTTGTGGGTTTAGTAACACTTTAAATAAGATCTTTCAGTCATAATCAATAAAATCTTATATAAGCATCAGTGTAATTACAAAAGTTCTTTTCAATATTTTTAAATTTGCAACTGTATAGAATAATACCTGGTGATCTTGCCATGATGTTTCCTGTTTAGGCAAGTTCTGTTATGGGATGACAGCTTGCTTGAGCCCCCTCTCAATCCAGCGATATCCACGAGTGCCTTGGCTGTCTAGGACACTCCCTCCTGATTGGCTGAGACACGGCAGCAGTGCCATTGGCTCCCACTGCTGTCAATCAAAGTCAGTTAGCCATGAGGAGAGGGGGCGGGGCCGAATCTCGGCTCTGTTTCTGAATGGACACACAGAGCTGCGACTCAGCTTGGGTGCCCCCATAGCAATCTGCTTGCTGTAGGGGCACTCAACAGGAGGGAGGGGCCAGGAGCAGCAAAGAGGGACCCGAGAAGAGGAGGATCGGGGCTGCTCTGTGCAAAACCACTGCAACAGAGCAGGTAGGTATGACATATTTTTTATTTTTATAGGAAAAAACAAACAAGGGCTTTACAATCACTTTAAGGCAACCATGCCGACACACATTCTGTAGTTTTGGGCCCCCATTGTCACTGTCAGGAGGTTGGTGCAGATCAATAATGTGCAGATGAAGCCTGAGCAAGTGTATGTGGACAGGAAGTGACTGAAGCAGACAGAAGGAGATCAGCAGCACCTAATTAATCCTGCCAGCATATGTGTCTCAGTTCTCAGGACACTCCTGATCACAGCTCACACTTATGTCCCGTACACACGATTGGATTTTCCGACAACAAAACAGTGGATTTTTTTCCGAAGGATGTTGGCTCAAACTTGTCTTGCATACACACGGTCACACAAACGTTGGCCCAAAATTCTGAACGCGAGAACACGGTGACGTACAAGACGTACGACGAGCCGAGAGAAAGGAAGTTCAATAGCCAGTGCGGCTCCTTCTGCTTGATTCCGAGCATGCGTGACCTTTGGTGCGACGGACTTGTGTACACACGATTGGAAATTCCGACAACAAGTTTTGTTGGCAGAAAATTTGAGAACCTGCTCTCAAACATTTGTGGGTGGAAATTCCGACAGCAAATGTTCGATGGAGCATACACACGGTTGGACTTTCCGACAACAAGCTCACCTCCAACATTTGTTGTCGGAAATTCCAATCGTGTGTACGGGGCATTAATATGCCCACCTTCCAGGCAGCTCAGCCCAGATCAAGCCAATGTCCTGGATGGCCTGCACAGACCACACCCACTTTCTGGGCCGCTCTGTCCCTAATTGTATGGGAACCACCAACCTGCTCCCCCTGATCCCCTCAGTTAACACCTTTTTGAGTTAACTCAAATAAGGGTAATGCTGTGATCTTGGGAGGCACCTCAGGACACTGTATAATGGGACAGAGCACATAGACGTGGGACTGTCACGGCAAATCTGGGACAGAAAAAACTAAAATGTCATTTGGTAAGGGTGTATATCTATTTGAACTATTTGAAGTAAAGAAAATAATATAGATTTTAAAGCCCTGATAGTCATTTGTTTTGTATTACAGTATTTTGATATATCAGGCCACGCAAAGTGGTTCAAGAACAACAGCAACAGTTGAAGAAGGTCCAATGCACCAGTAACAAAGTAAGTAGAGGGTTCAAAGTAAGTAAAGAAAAAATTCATAGTCAAATCTCTCAAACTGAAAGCAAATTCTTTTTAAAGGCAAAATTGATGAAAGGTTTCCTTTCACTGTGGGAAAGTCTTACCAGACCAAGCAAGCTTAGATCTTCTATAATTAAATTAAGCACCACAGTACAGTAGCAGAAGAGGCACAAAGAACGTATCTCTGCCCATATGAAGATAATGTATCTATCATTAAATCAACATATATAAATAAATCCCCTATACACATGATCAAACTTAACATTGTTCACATAATTGTAATGACAGTTATTTGTTTAAATGACTCACATTTTCATTTAATGTTCAGTGTTTCCTGTTTATCAAATGTCGATGAGCTTAAACTAGTCTTAAATTTTTGTGAAGTTTTCATAATATAGTGATTTAAAATTGCATTTGACATATTCATTTATTGTTAGTTTGCTGGTTCCTTTAAAAAATATATAAAAAAAATATATAAAAAATGTAATGATTAAAAAGAAGAAAAAAATCAATTAACTTTTTAGTGATCCTATTGACTTCCTATCCTTGACCCTGCTTGTTGCCAGCTTGTGATTTGCTTTGGGCAAGGCTGTAA
This sequence comes from Aquarana catesbeiana, assembly GCF_042186555.1. Classification (NCBI taxonomy): domain Eukaryota; kingdom Metazoa; phylum Chordata; class Amphibia; order Anura; family Ranidae; genus Aquarana; species Aquarana catesbeiana. Next base: position 571,632,995 of record NC_133326.1, read on the forward strand.
AAGGCACACTGTCACCCACATAAGAAATCCGAAATTCAGACGAAAAATACCGCTTTCGACACGATTGTACAATAATCGGATCGTTAGTACAGGGCTTTCGAGAGCCGATCACGACAATTCTCCCGATTTTTTTCGATCGGGCAAGCACGAAAATTTTCCTCATACGGTACCAGATCGTACAATTTTTGTTTAGTCAATACAGTTGTCGTCTGAAACTACAATACAAATACATTACAACACATGACCACACTTCCGATTTTTATTTCTGTCATACGAGAATTTTCGTCACTTTAGTAACCTATTCAATTTCTACTTGCGACCATTAAAAGAAAAAAGTCAGACGATCTGTCGTCCGATTTTCGTATCGTGTGTACGGGCCATTAGGCTGCATTACAAAGTGGTGACTTTGTGGGGGTGGCACTGGAGATACAGTGCCGTGAAAAAGTATTCACACTCCTTGAAATTTTCCACATTTTGTCATGTTACAACCAAAAACGTAAATGTATTTTATTGGGATTTTTGTGATAGACCAACACAATGTGGCACATAATTGTGAAGTGGAAGGAAGATGATAAATGATTTTCAAAATTTTTACAAATAAATATGTGAAAAGTGTGGTGTGGATTTGTATTTAGCCCCCTCTTTACTCTGATACCACTAACTAAAATCTAATGGAACCAATTGCCTTCAAAAGTCACCTAATTAGTTCACTTGTGTGTAATTAATTATCAGCATAAATACAGCTGTTCTGTGAAGCCCTCAGAGGTTTTTTTTTAGAAAACCTTAGCAAACAAACAGCATCATAAAGGCCAAGGAACACACCAGACAGGTCAGGAATAAAGTTGTGGAGAAGTTTAAAGCAGGGTTAGGTTATAAAAAATATCCCAAGCTTTGCACATCTCATGGAGCACTGTTCAATCCATCATCTGAAAATGGAAAGTGTAAGGCACAACTGCAAACCTACCAAAACATGGCCGTCCACCTAAACTGACAGATCGGGCAAGAAGAGAATTAATCGGAGAAGCAGCCAAGAGGCCCTGGAGGAGCTGCAGAGATCCACAGCTCAGTAGGGAGAATCTGTCCACAGGAGAACTATTAGTTATGCACTCCAAAAATCTTGCCTTTTGGAAGAGTAGCAAGAAGAAAGTCATTGTTGAAATAAGGCCATAAGAAATCCCATTTGCAGTTTGCGAGAAGCCATGTTGGGGACACAGCAAATATGTGGAAGAAGATGCTCTGGTCAGATGAGACCAAAATTGAACTCTTTTGTCTAAAAGCAAAATGCTATGTGTGGCGGAAAACTAACACCGTGAAACATGGTGGTGGTAGCATCATGTTGTTGGGATGGTTTTCTTCAGCAGGGACAGGGAAGCTGGTCGGAGTTGATGGGAAGATGGATGGAGCCAAATACAGGGCAATTTTACAAGAAAACCTATTAGAGTCTGCAAAAGACTTGAGACTGAGGCGGAGGTTCACCTTCCAGCAGGACAACGACCCTAAACAAACAGCCAGAGCTACAATGGAATGGTTCAAAGCAGATCAAAGCATATTCATGTGTTAGAGTGACCCAGTCAAAGTCCACTCCAGACCTAAATCCAACTGAGAATCTGTGGCAAGACTTGAAAATTGCTCTTCATAGTTGCTCTCCACCCAATTTGACAAACCTCGAGCTGATTTGCAAAGAACAATGGGCAAAAATGTCACTTTATAGATGTGCAAAGACATACCCAAAAAAAACTTGCAGCTGTAATTGCAGTGAAAGGTGGTTCTACAAAGTTTTGACTCTGGGGGGCTGAATACAATTGCATGCCATTTCACATATTTATTTGTAAAAAAAATTTGAAAACCATTTATCATTTTCCTTCCACTTCACAATTATGTAACACTTTGTGTTGGTCTATCACATAAAATCCCAATAAAATACATTTACGTTTTTGGTTGGAATGTGACAAAATGTGGCAAATTTCAAGGGATATGAATACTTTTTCAAGGCACTGTAGGTTAAGAGTTGCAGACAGAACTGCTTTTTTATTTAAAGTGGTTGTAAACTTGAGACATAAAATATGAACAAACCATATCCTTCTATAGTGTCAGTTCTGCTGTGTGTCAATTAAGTGTCAGTTCTGCCTGCTGCCCCCTTCCTCTATCATTTGCATGAGTCACCTCTGACATGTCTCTCCGACACCAAGAGAAAAGAGGAGACAGAGAAGGGAGCTCCAGCACACAGCCTGCGATTGACATCCTCAGCTTTGTTTCTGTGTGCTGTGTGAAGGGGAGTGTGTCCCTTCCCTCCAATCAGCTCTCACTGAGCTCTGCAGAGTGTAACTTCAGATAGTCACTCCGGCATGTAGAGGAACTGATCCCTCCATGTAGCCTGCTGAATGCCTGCTACTCCTCCTCTCCCCCCCTGCAGACATTCAATGGCTGCAGGAGGGAAATGGAGGGCATTGGATCCTCCACATACTGCTCCCGCCACCTCCCTAACCCTGTCTTGCTGCCCCGGGCCCCTGTGTGCTTACCTGGCCCACCCCCCTCGCTCCCCCGCAGAGCTGCCAAGTTTTCCCCTCCAACCTCCTCCCGGCTGTTGCGGGGATCTTAGGATGTAGAGCAGGAAAGGGTCCCTTCCTTGTCTTAATGAATAGAGTCAGTGATCAGTACCATTTTTTTTTTTGTTTTATTCATAGCTGGGGCATATGCCTTAGTTTATGAATGAACGGGAAACTCTGTACAGAGCTATTCCCCTTCATTCATTCTGTGCAGCTGAGGCTGCAGAGAAAGGGACTGATGAATATGTCCTCAGTCCCTTTCTCTGTCTCAAAAGTGAAACATTAGGGGTCTGTTTAGATATTGATATTTCACCAAAGCCCCCAAAGGGGGGTCCTAAAAAATATGTAAAATATATCAAAAATAAAATTAAATACAATGGACAATAAATAAATAAATAAAACAACAAAAATAAAAAAAACTATTGACACCAGTGGTAGAACTACCAGGGTCGCAAAGGTCACACTTGCGACTGGGCTTTGTCATTCCGCCACTGTGGGGGGACCCCAAGATAGCAGAAAGGTGGCCCACTGTGGGACCATAATAAAGGGTCCCATGGTGGAAGTAAAGGGCCCCGGGATCAGTGGGAAGGACCCCGGTCGGGGGCCAGGGGGGCCCTCATGGTTTCTTGTACCGGGCCTTGAAGGTTCTAGTTATGCCTCTGATTCAGACCCCGACTTTTTTTAGAACCCTGCAAGTGCAGCAGCTGATTAATACATTTAGAAACACTCTCATTCACATTTACTCTGCACATGGACACAGACAAACAAACAGCTATTTCTTCAGAATAAAAAAAAGTAGGACTCTGCAACAAAGTTTGTTAAAATCTTTGCAATGTACATAGAACACCCAGAGGAAAATGTTTTCTTCTTCTTAACACTATCTTTCACAATATTAAAAAAATTGGGCTAACTTTATTTGGTAATTCAAAAAAGTGTATTTTTTCCAAAAAAAGTGCGCTTATAAGACCGCTGCGCAAATACAGTGTGGCAGAAAGTATAGCAAAGATAACCATTTGATTTTCTAGGGTGTTAAAAAAAAAATAATGTTTGGAGGTTCTAAGTAACTTTCTAGCAAAAAAACTTTTCTTAACTTAAGCACCAAATCTCAGAAAGAGGCTCGGTCCTTAAGTGGTTAAGGTAAAAAAACACTTTAATTATTTATACTTATGGTTACATGTTTATTTATTTTTCTTTACATGTTTGTTTTATGTTTATGGCTGTTCACTGAGACTTGAGTGCCTTATTTTGCTTCTTTCATATATAACATGTTTTTGAAATGACATAAAAATATTCTTGTCCTAACAATGGTTTAGCTAAAATGAACTGAAAATGGGCTTGACATTTAAGAGTGAAGAATGGCTGTCTTTTAACTATTCAATACAGGGCACTTATACACCCTTCCTGCATAGACCAATTTTCTACTTTCAGTGCTCTCGCACTTTGAATGCCAATTACTCAGTCACGCAACACTGTACCCAAACAAAATTGTTATCGTTTCTTTCACACAAATAGTGCTTTCTTTTTGTGGTATTTAATCACCTCTGGGTTTTTTATTTTTTGCAACATAAGTGAAATTAGAGCGAAAATTTTGAAAAAAAAAACACTTTTTTTTGTTTCTGTGATAAAATTTTGCAAATGAGTAATTTTTCATAATTATGGGCCAACATTTATACTGCTACATATCTTTGGTAAAAGAAAAAACCCAAATTACTGTATATTATTTGGTCTGTGTGAAAGTTATAGAAGCTATGGTGCAAATCATTGAAAATTGATCATACCTAATGCACTGACGCCCTTTCTCATTCCTTGAGGCCCTGAAATGTCAGAAAAGTACAAATATCCCCCAAATGACTCCTGTTTGAAAGGTAGACAATCCAAGGTATTTAGTAAGAGGCATGGTGAGTTTTTTGAAGTTGTAATTTTTTCCCACAATTCTTGGGAAAATGAATAACAGACCCCTGCTTTCCCCAACTCTTGGCATTGTTGACCCCCTGTATTAAGAAACAGGACACATGCATGAGGCTTTTTTTTTTTGGTTGAATAATGATTTGATTTGTTTTTTTTTTCTATATTTTTGGATGCATAGAATGCCCTTTTTGGTCAAGTTCTATTGGGAGATAGCATGTCTAATTTTATTTGTTTTCTTTTTTTTGCACAATAAAAAAATTGTGGAGAATAATACTTGGCTGTGTGTTTTACTTCAAATGACAGTTTGGGGGTAGGCAGTTACATTTTAAAAAATACAATGTAAAATTAACAAGGGACACCAACATAGTTGTATCTTTGATCTTAAAAACTATGAGATAATGGTGTTGTGGTAACTTGCACCAAAAAAAAAAAAAATAACAAGCATAATAATATTATTCTTGATATCACTAGAAAAAAAAGCCTTTGAAAATTCATTTGCAATACCTCCATCAGTATCACCAGCAAATCAGCTTCATTATTATCACATTAAAGAATAAGAGAATGTGCGCTGCATTTTGAGATTTCGTAATTTGCCACGTCACAAATGTTAATTCTGCATTGCGAACGCTAATCTACAAGGCTGACCGCTTCTGGTTTGTCCTTGCTTCCGAGCATGCTTGTTTGTATTTTGTACTTTTGTCTGATGGACTTGTGTACACACGCTCGGAAAATCTGACAACAGACATTTTTCCGCATAAAATTTGAAAGCCTGCCATCAAACATTTGTCCGCGGAAAATCCGATAACAATTGTCCGATGGGACAATGAAATTACCCACAAAATGAGGAAAGCAAACACCCCAATGTATATTCTATGAGGCATAATGAGTCTTTTGAACATGTCATTTTTTTCCAAAAGTTTTTGGAAAACGTAGACAGAAAAAACCTTTTTTTTTTTTTTTTTTTTTTTACACAAAGTTGTCAATTTATTAGATTTTTCTAACACATAGCATGTACATAGCAAAAATCACCCCCCAAAACACATTATGCTTCTTCTCCTGAGTATGGCGATACCACATGTGTGAGACCTTTACACAGCCTGGCCACATAGAGAGGCCCAACATGCAGGGAGCACCATCAGGTGTTCTAGGAGCATAAATTACACATTTAGTTTCCTGACTACCTATCACACTTTTGAAGGTCCTGGAGCATTAGGACAATGGAATCACCTACAAAATGACCCCATTTTGAAAGGCAAACACCCCAATGTATCTTCTATGAGGGATGGGCTGGTGACAGGTACTCGGCTACTCTGATATGCTGGTGACAGGTACTCGGGTATACTCTGATGGGCTGGTGACAGGAACATGGGTACTCTTATGGGCTGGTGACAGGTACTCGGGGTCCTCTGATGGGTGGTGACAGGTACTCGGCTACTCTGATGGGCTGGTGACAGGTACACGGGTACTCTGATGGGCTGGTGACAGATACTCTGGTACTCTGATGGGCTGGTGACAGGTACTCCGATGGGCTGGTGACAGGTACTTAGGTACTCTGATGGGCTTGTGACGGGTACTCTGATGGGCTGGTGACAGGTACTCTGATGGGTTGGTGACAGGGACTTAGGTACTCTGATGAGGCTGGTGACGGGTACTCTGATGGGCTGGTGACAGGTACTCTGATGGGCTGGTGACAGGTACTTGGGGTACTCTGATGGGTGGTGATAGGTACTCGGGTACTCTGATGGGCTGGTGACAGGTACTCCGATGGGCTGGTGGCAGGTACTTAGGTACTCCTTTGGGCTGGTGGCAGGTACTTAGGTACTCTGATGGGATGGTGACGGGTACTCTGATTGGCTGGTGACAGGTACTCTGATGGGCTGGTGACAGGTACTTAGGTACTCTGATGAGGCTGGTGACAGATACTCTGATGGGTTGGTGACAGGTACTCAGGGTCCTCTGATGGGCGGTGACAGGTACTCGGTACTCTGATGGGCTGGTGACAGGTACATGGGTACTCTGATGGGTTGGTGACAGATACTCGGATACTCTGATGGCCTGGCGACGGGTACTCTGATGGGTTGGTAACAGGTACTATAATGGGCTGGTGACAGGTACTCGGGTACTCTGATGGGCTAGTGACGGGTACTCTGATGGGCTGGTGACAGGTACTCTGATGGGCTGGTGACAGGTACTCAGGGTCCTCTGATGGACAGAGACAGGTACTCGGGTACTCTGATGGGCTGGTGACAGGTACATGGGTACTCTGATGGGTTGGTGACAGATATTCGGATACTGGCCTGGCAACGGGTACTCTGATGGGTTGGCAACAGGTACTTTAATGGGCTGGTGACAGGTACTCGGGTACCCTGATGGGCTGGTGACAGGTACTCTGATGGGCTAGTGACAGGTACTCTGATGGGCTGGTGACAGGTACTTGGGTACTCTGATGGGCTGGTGATGAGTACTCGGGTACTCTGATGGGCTGGTGACAGGTACTCGGGTTCTCTGATAGGCTGGTGACAGGTACTGGGGTACTCTGATGGGGTGGTGACAGGTACTCGGGTACTCTGATGGGCTTGTGACAGATACTCAGGTACTCTGATGGTGACGGGTACTCGGGTACTTTGATGGGCTGGTGACAAGTACTCAGGGCTGATGGTGACAGGTACTCGGGTATTCTGATGGCCACAGGTACTTGGGTACTCTGATGGTGACAGGTACTCGGGGACTCTGACGATGACAGGTACTCAGGGACTCTGATGGCAACAGGTACTCAGGGACTCTGATGGCAACAGGTACTCGGGGACTCTGATGGCAACAGGTATTCGGTTACTCTGATGGCGACAGGTATTCAGGTACTCTGATGGTGACAGGTACTTGGGTACTCTAATGGCGACAGGTATTTGGGTACTCTGATGGTGCCAGGTACTCGGGTACTCTGATGGCAACAGGTACTCAGGGACTCTGATGGCAACAGGTACTCGGGGACTCTGATGGCAACAGGTATTCGGTTACTCTGATGGCGACAGGTATTCAGGTACTCTGATGGTGACAGGTACTTGGGTACTCTAATGGCGACAGGTATTCGGGTACTCTGATGGTGACAGGTACTCGGGTACTCTGATAGCCACAGGTATTCAGGTAATCTGATGGTGACAGGTACTTGGTCACTCTGATGGCGACAGGTACTCGGGCTGTGACAGGTACTCTGATGGGCTGTGACAGGTACTCTGGGGCTGGTGACAGGTACTCTGATGGGCTGTGACAGGTACTCTGATGGGCTGTGACAGGTCTTCTTTATTTGGGGGAAGATCGGGCACTGTACTGTACATTTTCTTGTTGACATTTGTGACCGGCTGTGATTGGACACAGCCGGTCACATGGTAAAGAGACCTCTTTACCCTGATCAGGGATAGGCTGTGTCCGAGATATACCCCTCATCCCTAAACGCAGAGCTGCGCGCCCCCGGGGGTGTGTACGAGCGCAATCACAAGTCTAACACATGTGACCGGCTGTGACTGAACACAGCTGGTCACATGGTAAAGAGCCAATTTCATTGGTTCTCTACCCTGATCGGGGAATGGGCTGTGCATTTCCTGTACCTCGGAGCTGTATATCTGCAGAGTTCTAAAGCAAACCGATCTGCTGCCACTGATCGCTACTCTCAGGGGATCTGGAGTGAGATTTGGTGATGCCACTACTGTTCTCCTTGCTGGAAGCTCTGATATAAGGAAGTAAAGCACTGCCTTTACCAAGATGGGTGCTTCCACAAAGAGACACACAGTAGAACAAGGCCTCTGTCTGACTTTTTTGGACATGGCTTCATGAGTTTATTTCCTCAATATATATTTGAATTATATGAACATAAGGCATGAGGTCCATTTTTGATGCACCAGACTCTGGCAGTATTTGCTTATTTGATCTCACTTGCCTTTATTTGCATTCTATTGTCAATACTGTAAATATCTTTCACTCTCTTATATTAACAGGTATCTGAGCATATGTTTAATTTATTTCTTCGGTGACACCTTCAGGAAGATGTCACCTTACATCCTGTCCTTGTGGAAGCCGGTCAAGAAATGAGGGAAGGGGTTGTCACCAGAACAGGAAGTCACCGATCTCGACTGTAGAGGCAAGCACAGTTGCACATGAGCTTTTTTTCTCCTGCCAGGTATATCCAGGAGCGTTGGTCCAATAGAAACCTTGATGCTACATAGTCCAAGCCCTAATGAAGGGGGATTTTTGAAGGAGGACTTTAGACTCTGAAATGTATTAGCCATCCTTTGCCTTCCTGTTATGACGTGGGATAATAATAAAGGATTTTGGACTCCTGAGATGGACTCCAAAACGAAGGAATAAGTTGGAGTTTTAACTAAGTAAATTATTTTAAAACAATGTGCATGCATATCAAATCACACAAAAATTTTTTTTTGACAAAAAACTCAATTTGAGGTTTACATATGAGCTTTTTGTGTCTTAATTTAACCATGTATGGTCATTTTAACCAATTAGCCTGGCTTTAAATAAAAAGACCTGCTGACACATCAATTGGAAACACTACAGAGCAGTCATGACTTCTGAAGTTGTTTTCTTTCTCGCACTTTTTTTTTTTTAACTTCGTGTTAGAGTGGAAACATCTTAAATAAAGAGGGTCCATTCATGAACATGTAATAGCCATGTCAATTCACGTTTTCTGCTAGCCGCATGGAAAAATCAGGCATCACCTTGGAGCCGTAAAGCTCACACAAAATGAGTCTTGTCTCGGAAAGCCTGGGTCTGCACAAGCAGAGCTGAAGAAGATGTATATTCCAGAATTGTGTCCTGTATCCTCCAGTCACGGCAGCATAAAATGTTAGTTTGGCTGCTACCGATTTCATTACTATTTGTGATGTCATAGCAGGAGAAATGGATACACCTCTATGTAGATGAAAAATACTTTGAAAATAAAGTTGACTACAATTCCTGGACAAGTTTATTTAGTTTTCTTAATTTTCTCCCAAATGTGCTTTTTCTAACTTGCTTGGGGGGAAAAGTGGTTCCCTGCCTCCCATAGGTTCCAAGTTTCCAAAAGCACATACATCTGTGTAAATACAATGATACCCTATGGAAACAGCTTTAGTTTTGTGGTTGGACTTTACTCCAACAAATCCATCAAGTACCTTATGCTAGGAGGCTGTGCTAGTTGGGGACCCCTCTGTGTTACCAAACAGAGAAGACGCCATCAAACCAAGAGTGCATTTGTTTGAGAATTAATAGACATTACAGAAAGTTCAGAAGGTGCTTTATCAAGAACCAGTAAACAATAAACATCAGGGTAATTAGTTACAGTCCTGTAAAAGGACCTCATACTGCTGGTGCATGTGATCAGTGAGTTTCTAAAATGCATTACTTCTCATAACTGGAAAACATTTTAATTTTAATATGCCAAATAGTCAGTACAAATGACTTTCTTATTAGCCCTGGCTATTGTTTTTTCACTCTCACTTAACTGGGATCCACTTCACTCAGATTGATACATTCATCCAGAAACTCACATCCCTAGAAGTTTCCTAATGACTGTGGTTATGACACATAAACAACCATGTCAGAATTACAAACCACAGATTTCCAGGCCCTGAGTGACACCATTGAGTTTTAAGATTTTTTTTGTTTTAGGTCTTTTGTACAGAAGACATATGGAGGTATATTATTGACAAAGAACTTATAGTGGGAGGAACCGCTAGCTGCAAGTATGAAAAAAACCTTGTCCGCAGAATGCGTATTGCTAGAAAAGGAGACATAGAACCTGCTTCTCAAACCACCATAAAAATTGTACTTTTATTTGCAAATTTATGCAGAAGAAACACCCCACCACCGAGGCACATTTGCAAGTGAATGGGAGAGCTGGCATTGGGACAGTACCGTCAGGAATCAGCAGCAGAGATGACCAGATCTGAGTGGCCACACTCAGAAAACTGGGATCAGACTGTATGCTTTAAGTAAAATTTATTTACAGTGAAAAAAAAAATCCTTCCAAACACAGCAAACATGAAAACATTATATATAGTATAAGTGAACCAAAAGCGCAGCGACAGAATACCTAACTAAAAACTAACAAACATAAACCTAACAACTAACTATATACAATATATACAAAATAGGGAACACTAAAAAGTAGGGGAAAATTGGAGGTGCAGGGAGCAGATGGGAGGGGGAAACAAAACTGGGATCAGGAACAAGGGGGAGCTGGTACAAAGTAGCAGAATACAGGGTACAGCCAAAAGCAGAAACAGGATAACAGCTAGCATTACCTGGTAGCAAGCAAAACACAGGAGCTTGAGGCACTAAGAGCTGAGGAATTAAATACCCTCCCAGTAGCCAGAATCATATGGAAACTGATTACTGGGATATTCTGGCTACTGGGAGACACCCGCTGGTGGACACTGGAATTACAAACCTCTGATCAGGGAACCGCAGTGCAATCAGCAGGTGATCCAGGTCCTGACAATTACTCAAATGATAGCCAAGCTTACCAGGAGATTAGTCAGCCTTCCAGGATCTTTTGCCATCTGTGACAGGAGAAGCCTTTTACCACTGGCCCACTGGCTGCTATGTCACTACGCATTGCAGAGACATAGCATCTAGTCTTTAGTCTACTTGTTATACGAAGAACGAACATCAGTGCTACTGTCTAAAAGCTAGGGTGGTGACCTGAGAAGTAATAGAGTGATTCTCCTGTCTATAGAGTGTGGACGAAGTTGAACTGCATTTTATGAGACTGGCTGAACAAATTACAAATCCTTTGGTAGGTAAAATAGAAAACACCATGCCTTAAATTGGTTGTAAACCTCAAACATGAGATATGAGCAAAGCATATCCCTTTATAGTGTTTACTTGTCTCAATCCAGAGCACTATTTACATTATATATATATACTATATACATTTCTGTCTGCTGCTTCTTTCCTCTGCTATCTGTATGAGTCACTTCTGAAAACCAAGAGAAAAAAAATGGTGACAGGGGAGGGAACTCCAGCAAATTGACAACCTCAGCTCTGTTCCTGTGTACTATGTGAAGGCGGGGATGTCCCTTCCCTCCAATCAAAGCTCTCCTCACTGATGTAACTTTAGCTCTCCATCCCTTTCTTTTCAGAGCTGAGAGATCCTGTGCAAATTCTGCACTTTGAATGGATGTAGGGGTAAGACGACTGTAGATAAACAGGTACCACTTATGTAGGAGGATTTGTTTCATCTTTGTGCATCGCCTGAGGCCAGTCACTTCACTGGGTATATGTAAGGGGTTACAACCAATTTAAGCTGTTTGCCTGGCATTCCAATTTAAAGCCTAACTCGACCCACTCTTGAATATTATTTTTGCCTTTTCAAAAGTCTTTAGGCCACTCTACTGCAGGATCCTCTATATTGGTGCTGGGCGGGCCCATGACACCCTGCATTCACAGGAAGTAAATTAAATGATGCTGGATGTCATTCAAGTGCACCGGAGCTGGATCACAAAGCATATTAGTCTGCAGTGGACAGCACCAGAGAGGAGATGAGTTTTGAAGCCTCAGTTTCTTTTTGGTATTTTAACTATTGCTGGAACCATAATTTGTTAAAGAAAATCTGAAGATTGGGAGTTGGGCTTTAAGTGCCATAAGCAAGATTTGCTGCTCATAAAGGCTATGTCTGTTGTCCATATTACAGTGAGAGTATATGGCATATACAGTACATTTATATTTAATTTTATTCTTCACTGAATGTATATCTCAGACATGTAAGCTAGTATAGGTGGGTGCCAAAGAAAATAAAGTACAGGAAATATTTAACTACAGCCAGAGTTCATAAATTTTCTAAGATTCATCTCAGATACTGGGATCCTTATAAGGAGAGAGAGAATGTTTAATGAATATCATTATTAATTGAATCATGTGCAATACAATACCATGCTGAGACATGGCCCGCTCTGTTTCCTGATCTACAAATCTACCCTGTGGCTTTTCTCGGCTCCTTGGCCCTTATAAATAACGATTCAGTTAATGTAAGGAAAGCATCTTTTATTCTAGGTTTGCATGCTGCCATAGGAGTGAAATTTGTTAAAGCTGAATTCTGGGCTCACCCCTCCCACCTCTCAACACTCCCCCTCACCTCCTGGAGGCCACCATGGCTGTAATTGTTGCTTTTTGTTTTGTTCTTACTCTTTTTCAGATGGCTAACATGCAGGATTCACTTAAGCTTTAGCTCTTCTGTTGGGTGTTGTGGTGTCATCTCGTACTGGGACTGGTCCATAACACACAGCACTCAGAGAATGTCCTCAGTCTTCTAAGCTTTATTCAACCCAGGAGACTAAGGACATCTAGTGTCTGAAAGGAATTATTGCCTTGGATACATGGTAATCAGCTTTATCAGGTGGCCACACCTGATAAGGCAGGGGTAGCTGGCCAAGTGATCGGCAGCCAGATGAGGGGCCCTTCACTGTAAGAACAATCGTTTGGGCAGATGGGACAGAGCTTAATAGTATGCAGCTTCTCCAGAAGAACAAACCACCGCGAGGAGCCCCTTCTCGATTACCACATCTACTAGGGTTACCACCTGCCTGGGATTCACCTGGACATTTCGGGTTTTGAATCCTGTGTCCACGTTTAAGACCGCCTGAAACCCGGACACATTATTCAGACTGGGCTATGGCTTGCATGGCGCTTGCAGGTCACCTTTTTTGATGCCTACTAGAGCCTATGGCTCTAACCAGGTGCTTCAAAACCATCCCCCCGCCGCTGTAATTCAGGAGCCCGGCACCCGAAAAGGGGCCTGGTGTCTGAATGGGGGGGGGGCAGTGGCGGCCATAGATAGATTCATGCATTGCATGAATCTATCTATTGGTGCTAGAGGGGGTGGCAGGAGAGAGGGGGCGGCGCCCGTGAGCCCTTATGGACGCACCGCCACTGGTTGGGAGCTATGCATGTTTGACAGCATTCACAATCTCTCTTTTATTATTCCATAGTATATGCATGCTCTTTGAAACTCTGACCTTGTTTTGCATTCATGCTTCTAACTTTGCACCTGTTTAGTAAACTGCAGGTTACAGTTGCTGTATGTGTGATCATTCGACCTATTACCTATTCTGTTGAAGCCTAACTCTAAACCAACTATTTCCTTCACTTACAGAGACAGTGGCTGTGTGCAATGTATACACTGTATGTAGCCTCAGCTACATACAGTATACAGAGCTGTGCTCCAGCAGCGGGATGGTAAAGAAACAAAATTGAGTTGCTCAACCATTTACAATGAGCTCTGTAGTTTCTGAATGAAGACAAAGGGGTGAATTTACCAAAGGCATATAGACTGTGCACTTTGCAACTGCAGTTGCTCTAGAGCTTAGTAAATAAGTAGAAGCTCTGCTGAGTTCCATCATCTAATCATGCGCAAGCAAGAATGCATTTTTTAAAATTTTCCTTGCTCATGATTGGGTATTCTTTGAAAAGCTAAGCCTTACCTCATTTACTAAACTCTGGAGCAGCTGTACTTGCAGAGTGCAATTGCACTTTGCAAAGTGCACAGTCTTTTTCCTTTAGTAAATTATCCCAACGTTTCCCCTACCTGGCTGAGGCAGAGAGGCTACATACAGGTTATACAGCACACACAGATGTTGAATCTGTCAGTGAAAAAAATAGTTTGGACCAATTTGGTCCCAAAAATACTTGTTAAACTTCACTAAAACCTGGAGTTAAGCAGGGACCGGCCAAATTTCAATCTATATATGGTAGGGAGGTTGTACAGAAGATAATCCACTGATTGACTTCTGTACAACCTCACTGTTGGGTTTTCCCTGCTTGCTCAGCACTGCAGGCTATAGCCTGCAATGCTGATCAGTGTAGTCTGATGGTGGGGAAGTGTCCATGCTGTCATAATACAATAGCTCAGCGTGGATGATTCCCTTTTTCGACCAGACTGGTCCGACGGAACAAATCCGTCTGACATTCCGACCGTGCGTGGGCTTCATCGGACCTGCAGCTGACTTTTTCGGTCAGAAATCAGACGGACTTTAGATTTAAAACATGTTTAAAATCTTTCTGACGGATTTGAGTCCGGCCGAAAAATCCGTCCGTTTGTATGCTAGTCCGACGGACAAAAACCGACGTTAGGGCAGCTATTGGCTACTGGCTATGAACTTCCTTATTTTAGTCCGGTTGTAAGTCATCACGTACGAATCCGTCAGACTTTGGTGTGATCGTATGTAGGCAAGTCCGTTCGTTCGATAGTCCGTTGGAAGTCCATCAAAAGTCCGTCAGAAGGACCGTCAGACCTTTGATGCCGAAAAGTCCGCCCGTGTGTACATGACATTAGTGTGTGTGGATGGGGGGAATCAAATCAGTTTTTTTTCATTGAACAAGAAAAACTGACTCATCTATGGTATATAATTAATCTGATTTAGGTTGCTAGTTACTTTTTAAATGCATGATTGCTTTTCTTTATTATAGGAATGTATAGAAATCAAAATATTTCTAACTGTAAATAATAAAAAAAAAAAATCTTCTCTTATTATAGCATTGGATTGCCTCGTGGAAATTACGTTTTGTTCTTTTGCATCCACCAAACATGGGCCCCCTATATCCAAGATGTGCATGCAGCGTGTATACAATAAAATAAAACTTGTATTATTTTCTAGAGCTTGATTTCCTTGGTAACTGTCTTGCTGCCACCTACTGACAGTTTTTCTTCCAACAAACAATTCTTAGTCCTCATACAAAACGTGTCCTATTGATCTAAGCCAACTGTGAGCAAATTTTTTCCGTGGACCTGGCCAGCCAATGAGGTCCTGTTACACTTCCAGGTCAGAAATTTCAAACAGCGACATACTGTATCCAGAGGTTAACTGGGTTTTTTTTTCTTTTATTGGCATTGAAAAGTTTTCCTCTTCTACTGTACAGTGGAACATGGGCAAAGGCCAGCTCGAAAAGTCAGGCACATGGAACCGTGATGAGGGGGTGAAGATCTTTTGCAATAACTGAGAAGGAAAAAAAGATGCTATAGGGTGTGTCAGCTTAAAACCCATGAGCACTAATTTGCATTTCAATGAGCGAAGCACATGGTAATAAAACTGGAGCAAACCACATTTATAGTAAACTTTGCCAGCTGAGAAAGGCCAAATTTCATGTATGTAAAGGAGCTGAAAGTCCCTGGCTGTCTGTGCCAAACTGGTATTATCACTCCTGGTACACAGTACCACCTGCTGTTTAAGTCTGTAAACTTGTAACTGTTTGTCTGCTGAATAGGTCTTAGTAGCAAAATAGTGGGCAAAAAAACATTCAGAAAGAATAAAAGCTTTGACATTGGGTGCCTACAGTGAAAAAAATATTAAATACATCCCATGTGAAAAATAAGTACACCACATGAACAATGTTAACCTTTTTTAACATATTTGAAAAGGCAAAACGTAATTTACACAGTGCCTACAGATAATGGTGAAACACGTGACCAAAATAAATTGACATTAATTATCTTTTTTATAATCTAAATGAATGAAAATGCAGGTTTGACATATGGAGAATGTAAGTACGCCTGTACATTTACCGCCACTTTGAATCTATAAAATTAAAACCCCTTGTTTCAGATTAAGTGCCAGTTATCAGAACCTCCTTAAGGCTCCATTCACACTAGCGCGTTTTTTGATGCATTTTGCATTTTGCAGAAATGCATGGGAATTTTTTAACATGGGTTCCTATGGAACATGTTCACATCAATGCCATTTTGTACCTCTGCGTTTTTGGAAAGGGTCAGGGACTTTTTTTTCATGCAAAATGCAGCGTTTTGCATGTAATAGAATTCAATGGACCAGCATCAAAAACGCAAGTGCAGCGTTTTTGCAGCGTTTTAAGCATTTTAGGCATTTTTTTTTTTAGACTGTATACAGTCTAAAAAAAACTGTAAAAAAAAAAAACGCAAAACGCGGCAAAAACGCTGTAAAAACGCTGCAAAAACGCTGCTCAAAAACGTGACAAGCATCACAAAAAAAACTCCAGAAACGCTCTAAAGCAACATGCATAGATGTGAATCGAGCCTAATGGCCCGTACACACGATCTGAATATCGTACAAGAGATTGTACAACTTTTTTTGCTTAATAATTGCAAGTAGAAATTGAACAGGTAACTAAAGTCACGAAAATTCTCGTACGACAGAAAAAAAAATCGGAAGTGATGTCATGTGTTGTAATGTATTTGTATTGTATTTTCGGACAACAACTATACTGACTAAATGAAAATCGTACGATCTGGTATCGTGCGAGGAAAATTTTTGTGCTTGTCCGATCAAATAATATCAGATGAACTGCCGTGATTGGCTCTCGAAAAAAGTGTACACACCAACCCGAAAATCGTAAATTCTTCTTTGGACAACAGTTTTCATACGATATTCGGATTGTGTGTATGGGTCATTATGTTCACACTGATCGGACATGAAAGTAAAGACTTTGGATCCGATTTTGTCCTGCGACTTCATGTCTGACTTCTGTGCGGCTTCAATAAATGGGATCTCTCTGATCCAATCATACCAGGCCCTTTGAGTCTGCTATGAATCTTGCAATTTTTTATGTCACACGTTATGTGCGCAGCGGTTTTTCAAACGCTTTTTTTGGAAAAAAAAACACTTTCATGAAATAATAAACAACAAAACACTAAAATTAGCCCAATTTTTTGTATAATGTTAAAGATGATATTACGCCAAGAAAAATAGATAACATTTCAAGCTTTAAAATTGTGTCTGCCTGTGGAATGGCAGCAAACTAAGATGCTTAAAAATCTCCATTGGCGACGCTTTAAACGCCTTTACAGGTTACCAGTTTATAGTTGCAAAAGAGGTCTGGTGCTAGAATTATTGCTATCGCTCTGACGTTAGCGACAATCCCTCACATGTGTGGTGCGATCACTGTTTACATATGTGTGCAGGAGTAACATATGCATTTGCATTAGCGTGTAAACACGGTAGGACTGGGGGCTTTAAAAAATTTAAGGTTTTTTTTTATATTTTATTATTCATTTCATCTCAAAAAATGTTATTTTACACTTTTTTTTTTGAATGAACTTAAACAACATCCCTTGTGACAGCATGGGCTGTGACAGGTCCCAAATCTCTCCTCTTGCCTCCCATGCAGTCGATCAGACACAGATCGGTCTGATCCCCTGCTTCCCTGCCGGTGGCCAGGTAAACAAAGAGCTGAAATTGGAATTGATGACATAACTCGTCGCTCCCGGTTTCCGGGGTTACAGAGAGAGGGGTACGATGTCAGTTCCTCTCTCTCTGTACAGGGCAGCCATCGCCACTGGTCCCATCACTCCAAGCTTTCCGCGATGAGAGCGGAGAACCTAGGAGAGGCGGGACCCCCTTCTGCCACCTGCAAAAGTGATTGAGTGGCTAATTAGCCACTCAGATCACTTCTGCAAAAAAGAGAATTGCTGGCTGAAAATTAACATACCAGAATGATGCCTGTAGGTGCAGGCATCATTCCGGTATAACCACTGAAACCGGGGGATGTCCATGGCGGAAGGTGGTTAAAAAACAAACAGTGTGGAGTCCCCCCTAAGGCTGGTATGGATTTTGAGGGGAAACCCCACGCCAAAAAAAAAAAAACGGCATGGGGTCCTTCCCAAAATCCATACCAGACCCTTATCCGAGCATGCAGCCGGCAGGTCAGGAAAGGGGAGGACAAGAGAGTGCCCCCCCTCCTGACCATACCAGGCCACAAGTCCTCAACATGGAGGGGTGGGTGCTTTGCGCTGGGGGGGCTCTGCGCCCCCCACCCCAAAGCACCTTGTCCCCATGTTGCTTATATAGTCTGATGGCCACGCCCCATGGCTATATAACAACTGGCAGATGCCTGACACAACAGCGGGAGCCAGCATCAGAGGAGGACTGGGTCGGTGGAGGAAGAATTCATCGGCAGAGGGAGAAGAACCGGGAGAAGAAGCGGACAGAGAAGAAGAGGACATAGAAGAACCGAAGGGAGAAGACCGGAGGAAGAAGAACCAGAGGGAGAAGACCGAAGGAAGAAGACACAGAGCTACGATGGGAGACATTCTTCATTTTTAGTAAAGGACTTTTCGAAAACCGTATCTTGTTTTTTGTAACACTACACTTCTTTTTTTTCTGGTGAATGGGCAGGGGTACAATGTACCCCATATTCATTAATATAGGTAGGGAGGCCAGAATCTGGGGGCCCCCCTTATTAAGGGGGATTCCCAGATTCCAAAAAGCCCCCTGCCCGCAGACCCCCATAAACACCACCCAGGGTTGTCGGGAAGAGGCCCTTGTCCCCATCAACATGAGGACAAGGTGCACCCACCCCCCCATGCTGAGGGCATGTGGCCTGGTATGGTCCAGGAGGGGGCACTCGCTTGTCCTGCCAGGCTGCACGCTTGGATAAGGATCTGGTATGGATTATGGGGGGGACCCAACGCCGTTTTTTTTTTTTTTTATTTTGCCGTGGGGTTTCCCCTCAAGATCCTCAGAGCATGCCACAAGTCGGATCAGTTAAAATGATGATCCCGACTTCCATTAAAATCAAAGGGCTGAAATCATGCCCAAGTTGGACCAAAGTAGTGCAGGAAGAATTTTCAAAGTCAGACCGATACAAGTCAGACCAGTTAAAATGACTCTCATAGGGAACCATTGATTTTGACATGCCATGCGACTTGTGCTCTCGAAGTCGGACAGCATGTCAGACCAGTGTAAACAGGCCTTAAGCCTGGTACATACAATGAGATGATCGGACGAATGATTGTTCGTTCTTTTTTTTTTTTTTTGCATGCTAGTCTCCATATCTAAAATGAAGAGGTTACTAAAGTTACGAAAATTCATACATGATAGAATAAAAATTCAGAAGTGATGTAAAGTGTTGCATTGCATTTGTATTGTATTTTTGGAAAAAAACACACTGGTTAAGCGAAAATCATACGATCTGGTATTGTTCAAGAAAAATGTTCACGTTTGTCCCTTTGGATAATTTCGGATGAACTGTCGAGATCAGCTCTCGAAAGCCGTGTACTAATGATCGGATTATTGTACAATCGCTTAGAAAGTGGTATTTTTCATATGATTTTCTGATTATGTGTATGGGATTTTAGGGAGTATGCAGGTGGAACTTGTCTTTTATAAACTTCAGACATCTATAATCTGGTGGTCTCTTTGCTATTGGCTTGTGCTGTGTCATGATGCCAAGATAAATAAAGCTCACTAAGGTAGGCCATACATGATTCATTTTTTTCGATCAAACAGCAGTCTGAACGAAAAAAATTAACCAAATCATTCCCGCTTACCTATTGTATTCTGCCAGTGAGGAGCCTTCCCTGCTGGCAGAATACAATGAACAGTGTTGCCGGCTATAGCAAGCGGCACTGATCTTTTGGGAAAAACCCAACAGGCTGGTTGTACACAAGTCAATCAATAGATCAACTTGTGTACAGCCAGCTAGCCCATACATGGATCAAAATGTGGACAATCCCTACTGAATCGGCGGAATTTTGATTCATGTATGACCGGCTTAAGGCCTGAGAAACAAAGTTGTGGATGCCTATTGGTCTAAGAAATTTTAAATTAAAAGATCACCAAATGATTTGAAACTAACCATTCCATTGTAAGGAAAATAATCTACAAATAACGTAGACTTCAAACAACTGTTAATTTATCCAGGACTGTCTGACCAAGCAAATTCAACCCAATAGCTGACCATTTAATGCAAACAGAAATATCCAAGATTCCCAAAATTTCATAAAAGACTGTTTAGGTAACTTTTGCAAAAGTTGGTGTTAAAGTGCATGCATCTACAATCTAGGATCTGTGTTAATTCCTGTATACTCTGGGCTGAAGGAATGCACACAGATCCTACCCATTCAACCCCCCTCCAGGAAGTGAGTGGTGTAACAGCACAGAGAGACACCATTTCGACTGGTTGGTTCATCTAGTGCCTGCCGGTTTGGGCACTTTTTCAACCACTTCAGTTTCTGAAGACTCCCCCCCCCCCCCTTCATGACCAGGCCATTTTTTGTGATACGGCACTGCGTTACTTTACCTGACAATTGTGCAGTTGATGTCCATGTTTTCCCACAAATACAGCTTTTTTTTGGTGGTATTTGATCACCTCTGCATTTTTTTTGTGCTATAAACAAAAAAAAGACTGACAATTTTGAAAAAATGACTTTCTGCTATAAAACATATCCAATAAAAATGTAAAAAATCTAATTTCTTCATCAATTTAGGCCAATATGTATTCTAGTACATATTTTTGGTAAAAAAAAAAAAAAAAAGCATATATTGATTGGTTTGTACAAAAGTTATAACGTCTTATTTTTTACTAGTAATGGCGATGATCAAGATTATTCACTGCGGGAGCGACCTGCTGGGGGGGGGGGCACATTCGCGCTAGCTACCCGGAAGTAAAACTGCTATAGGGTGGTCGGCAAGTGGTTAATTTAAGGCCATTTTATGTAACTTGTGGGCACTTTTATTATTAAAGTGTTATGCAATGAGGATTTTTTGGTTTTGTGTTTCCTTTGATTCCTGAGCATTGGAGGTGAATTAAAAGTCCACTGGGGTTCATGGATATAGGTTCCCGGGATGAGTGGAGGAGAAGTAAGGACAGAAGAGTTCTGCTGTCAAAGCACAGTTGACCTATGCATTTAAATATAATGCCCTGTACACACGACCAGTTTTCCCATCGGAATAAACTCTGAAGGTTTTTCCAACAGAGTTCCGACGGAATTCCGCTCAAGCTGTCTTGCATACACACGGTCACACCAAATTCCGACCGTTCAGAACGCGGTGACGTACAACACGTACGACGGGGCTAGAAAACAGAAGTTCAATAGCCAGTAGCCAATAGCTTCCGTCTCGTACTTGCTTCAGAGCATGTGTCGTTTTTGGTACGTTGGAACAGCATACAGATGAACGGTTTTCCTGATAGGAATTGGTTCCGTCAGAAAAATTTAGAACATGTTCTCTTTCTAGGTCCGTCAGAATTTTCGACGTAAAAAGTCCGATGGGGCATACACACGATCGGAATATACGATGAATATACGATCTTTCCATTTTCGGATGATAGATTGAAGAGTGCTCCGTGATATGTTCAAAGCTTGGGATTTTTTTTTTTACAACCTAACCCTGCTTTAAACATCACCACAACTTTACCCCTGAGCTGTCTGGTGTGTTCCTTGGCCTTCATGATGCTGTTTGGGGGCTTCACAGAACAGCTGTATTTATACTGAGATTAAATGCCACACAGGTGGACTCTGTTTACTAATTAGGTAATTTCTGAAGGCAATTGGTTCCTGGGAATTTTTTTGTTATTTGTTATTTTCTCTTTTTCCTGGATTTTTTCCGGTGAGATCTACAATAAACTGCCGGGCTGGGCGACGGGCTGGACGCTTGATCCAGTGGTCACCCCAGTCTGGCCAGAGAGCGCGCGCAGACCACAGCTACGCGATAGGTCAATCACGACATAGCCCCACTGGACAGGGGCTGGCCCTGCAAGTTAAATGTCTTGCGAGGTCTCGGCCTGTGTCGCAGCGTTCCTCACGGCCAACAGCCCCTCCACTTCTGTGGCGAGGAGGATCTGTCTGGGAGCATTACGCTGGAGAGGTAAGTAAGGGGTCCCCTCCTCTCCTTCCCCGGAGTGGTGTACTCCCTGGGGTGGTCGGTCCCTCCGTTGTTCTCCTCCACCCCCCTCCCCCCCCATCCCAGGTGAGGCCCAGGCTCCCGGCCTAGGGGCTTTGGAACATGGTTCCCCTTTTCCACCTGCGGGTTGTTACTTCGGGGGCATCTAGGGTTGGGCTTGGGAGGTGAGTGATTGCCGCAATTTAGGCCGCGGCTTTGCGGCCTACCGGGGGGGCTGCTCCCGCGGCCGGCGGGTGAAAATTTAGGCCGCGACTTTGCGGCCTACCGCACTCACGGCCGGCGGATGAAAATTTAGGCCTCAGTTTTTCGGCCTAGCGGTTTGGAGGTCCGAAAGTTTAGGGCTTTTTGCAGGCTGCTGTTAAGAGGGTCTAATCCCTCTTGAAGGGGTATTGTTCAGGTTGGGTTCCAGCTTGTCCTTTGTGAAGCTCCTGTTATCTAGTTGGCTTTTGTGTTAGCCTTGGGTAAGCCTTGGGATTTTTCGCTGTCCCCCCCTCATGTTCAGCACTCCTTTAGGACGTCCCTACCGTTCGGAATAAATAAGGCTGTGTCTGTCAATGAACGAATGAGAAAATAGGATTTTTTACTTACCGTAAAATCCATTTCTCTGAGTTGATTGACAGACACAGCACCCACCCCTCTATGGAGTTTTTTTTTGGTACTTCTATTACTGCTTGCTACTAAACTGAATACCTAGAGCAGGGAGGGGGTTATATACTGATGGAGGACAGCCAATGGGTGTAGCCAGGGTTTTTTTTTTGTTCTGCCTAGTCCTACTCCTGCAGAGATGATATAACCCTACCATTCTGAATAAAGAAGGCTGTGTCTGTCAATGAACTCAGAGAAATGGATTTTACGGTAAGTAAAAAATCCTATTTTACGTTTTTGGTTGTAACATGACAAAATGTGGAAAATTTCAAGGGGTATGAATACTTCTTCAAGGCACTGTATGGTTATATATTTGAGCACTTTAAAAAATTCTATATATATGATTTTGAGTTGGCACATAGCACTCTAGGAAGTGTTATAATAACATGAGCGCTGTTAATAATTGTAAAAGATCCTTTTTTTTTTCTTGTATTTTTGTATAAGTATATCACCTTCATCTGTAGGCCCTGTCTGAATAAAGATCTAATGTTTGCCTGTACCAAGTATGGTGAAACATCTCAATAGTTTTGTGCATTTCGTTTTTACATGACTGTACATCCCTATAACTATCATTTATATTAGTATAATAGTATAGTATAATTTACTTTCTTTATTAACCACCAGTGGGACTTTACTGCTACCTTTATTTCTGTCTTATTTCTAGACACTGAGGTTTAAATGACACTGGTGTCAGTTGAACAGGTGTCCCATTAAAACATTTCCCCTCTATTCCAGTTCTGACCACAGTAATAGATTTTGGATTTTGAATCACTACTGTCCTCGGGCCAATGATCACCAGGACAAACAGAGAAAGGGTGAATCTCCCCACTGGTGACACAGACAGCGATAAAACCCCTCACCAGTATATCCAAATGAAAAAAAAGGTGTTGCCTTTAGATACACTTTAATTAATTAAACTAGAGATTACACTAAAGCTGGCAATTTGACATATGACAACTTTATGGCAATTTTAACCACTTTAGTTGGAATCGAAATCCAAAATGAATGAAGATGAAAATTAGTGGTTACAAAATTGATGGTTGGCTGCAAGGAGATGGGATTGAAATTGCCTGATAAAAACCGGGAGTAAAAAATATGATTGCTTTTGATAAAATCGCTGTTTTTTTTTTCTGGTTTCAATCAATTTTTTCAACACACTGTATCAAAGCCATTAAGTCAAAGTCCAGTTTGATAAATCAAATTCACGTAGTAGATCAAACTCATAGGTGGTAGATTACTTGTTTTCAGGCAACCACTTTCAATCGTATGTTTGATTCTCACGTTTCTAAATCCACTACACATCTATCTTATCAATATCTTAGACGAATAAAAAAAGCTATACAATCTATACGACTTGTAGATGTTTGGAGAGTCCAGCATCCAGCCGAACGTGACTACACTTTCTATTCGGCGCCACACAATAGTTACTCTAGAATCGATTATGTGTTAATATCTCAATCTTTACTACCAGCGGTGATCAACTCGACCATCGGGACATTAACGGTATAGATCATGCTCTGGTGTCTTTAGATCTTCAGCTGTCTAAGCCGGCTAACAGACCATGGACATGGAAACTTAATGAATCGCTACTACAAGAAGGCCAACTTCGGAACGAGCTTTCTAGTGAACTGACTAGAATCTTTAATGAAAATGACTCAGAAGAAATCTCCCCACTCATTCTATGGGAAACACATAAATGCGTTATGCGAGGTATATTGATTAAAAAGGCGATGGAAATAAGTAAAAAAAACCAAAGATTGTTTCAGGATCAATTAAAATTGGTAGCAGAGTTAGAGACTAAATATAAAAAATCACTTTCACAAACCGTAGCAGTAGATCTCAGGATACAGCGGGAAAAACTCTCAGGAGGCCAGCATACAGACAGCGAGAGCTAGAAATGTACACTACGAACAAGGGAACAAATCAGGCAAACTCCTGGCACTTTCACTTAGGGAAAACTCACGTAGAAACTATGTCCCACATATAGACTCTCACGGAGGGAACCGTTTCTTCGAATCTAATAAAATCGCAGAGGTTTATCGAAAATATTACCAGTCATTATATAACTTACAGGCGAAGACCCCGTCAGACCAAACGGCACAAAAGCAACAATTAATTCGAGAGTACCTTGCCTCCTCAGGTTTACCATCAATCTCCGACGATGACTCGGAGGCACTAAATGCGCCGATATCAATTGACGAATATATGAACGCAATCAGTACGTTAAAGCCACATAAAGCTCCTGGCCCAGATGGGTATACAGTAGTCTATTATAAGGTATTTGCTCCCATTTTAGGTCCAAGATTTACAAAAGCATTTAATTCCCTCCTAGTAGATTGACCCTTACCGACTGACACTCTTAGAGCACATATTGCAGTCATTCCTAATGACCTAATCACCCAATGTAAGAACTATAGACCGATCTCATTATTAAATGTCGATTTGAAAATTTTCACAAGGATGTTAGCTACAAGATTACAACCTCTCCTTCAGACTTTCATCCACCCTGATCAGGTAGGCTTTATGCCTACCAAAGAGGCTAAAGATAATACCACTAGGGCTTTAGATATTATTCATCTGGCTCATTCTCGTAAAATACCACTATGTCTACTATCGTCTGACGCTGAGAAAGCCTTTGACAGGGTGGATCGGACATTTCTGAAGGAGACGTTGACCCATATTGGAGTTGGGAAAGCATTTGGTAAATGGATAGAGGCTATATACTCTGTTCCATCTGCGGCGGTAAGAATTAATGAGGTAACCTCCTCATACTTTAACATGAGCAACGGTACTAGACAGGGATGCCCTTTGTCCCCAATGATATTCATATTAACCCTCGAACCATTTCTGCGACATGTTCGACAAAATATCGATATACAAGGTTGCTCAATCAACAAAACTGACCACAAAACTGCGGCGTATGCAGACGACATATTGTTTTTCATCACCTCACCAGAAACCACGTTACCAAACCTTGTAAATGAGTTTGATCGCTATAGCTTAATCTCTAATTTTAAAATTAATACTCAAAAATCAGAGATACTAAACATTACGTTGCCAACAGCACAAGCACAGGCTCTTCAATCGTCGTTTTCCTTCCCCTGGGTAGCTTCATCTCTGACATATCTAGGAGTCAAATTGACCTCCTCAATAGACAAAGTCTTCCAAGCAAATTTTCCACCGTTAATATGGGAATTTTCATCTGATTTGGAAAGATGGAATAAAGGCCCCTATACATGGATGGGTAGGAATGCCATTCTTAAAATGAATATTCTTCCAAGGTTACTATACCTCCTTCAGACTCTGCCAATAGCTATCCCAGAGTCCTTTCTGAAATCAATACGTAGTATTTTTATTAAATTTATTTGGGCAAAAAAGCATCCGCGTCTATCTTTCAATTTACTGGCTATGCCAAAGGCTAGAGGAGGTATGGCTTTTCCTGACCCGATAAGATACTACAAAGCAGTACACCTTGCTAGGGTACTTGCTTGGTGCAGAGGGACACAAAACCTGGATAGCGATTGAACAATCATGTACGGAGATTCCTCTTCGATGTCTGCCATGCCTACAACTTAAAACTCTTGGAACCTTAAGACATCACCCCTTGATAGGGGCAACTTTAAAAGTAATCCAACAGAGCCACTTTTTCTCAAGATTTGACGGGGAAATCACTCGGCTACATCCTGTGTTGGGAAATCCACTATTTCCCTCTGGCTACACAGACAGCCGTTTTAAGCAAATTATGCGCCATGGCAGATTTCGATTAGGGGATTTTCTTGAAGCATCAAGGTTGAAGACAAGGTCGGAAATGCAATCGC
Organism: Aquarana catesbeiana; assembly: GCF_042186555.1. Taxonomy (NCBI): domain Eukaryota; kingdom Metazoa; phylum Chordata; class Amphibia; order Anura; family Ranidae; genus Aquarana; species Aquarana catesbeiana. Next base: position 571,659,548 of record NC_133326.1, read on the forward strand.
TGTTCTGTCCACCACTGGATCCATGGCGGATGCAACAGCTTACACATTTCCTAACCTCCCTTAATAGGGGGAAAGATCAGACCACTTAAATACACCATTAGAAAATGTATGCCTTTTGGAAGAGCCTTCTGCACATGGAGTATCGGAGGTATATAAAATATTAATAGATCCTCCTATAGACTTTGTCCCAAGATTTCTTTCGAAATGGGAAAGAGATCTGGACATTACACTCTCCAAAGAGCAAAGGAGCTATGTTTTACACTTTGCTCATTACTCCTCAACTGCCAGCAAATACCAAGAGTTATGCTACAAAATTCTTACAAGGTGGTATAAAGTTCCATCATTACTACAAAAAATGTATCCAGAGCGGACAAATAAATGCTGGCGATGTGGAGAATCAGAGGGTAATATGCTCCACATCTTTTGGTCATTTTGAAAGTTAGTAGATTTCTGTTCTAAAGTACGAGATACTGTAAGACAATTAACAGAGTATGACCCGGGGTCCGACCCAGCAAGATATTTTCTTCATCTTTTGGACCTCTCAAAGTGTACATATCGGAATTCTCTGGTGGCCCATCTTTTGAATGCGGCAAAGGCCTGTATCCCGGCCGTTTGGAAGCAAGAATCACCCCCCTCGATCTCACTATGGTTAAAAAAAGTAGCAGATATATACGACATGGAAAAAGGCATTGCGATTACACAGGGTAAGGTGGAGAAATTTAATAAAAAATGTAATTCATGGTCTTTTCTGGTCTGCACCAGGGAGTACGGATATGCGCTCGGAGAGTAGGATGGGTTATTATGAGGTGGGGGAGAGAGAGCGAGAGAGAACCTAAATAATGCCATAGGGAAATTTTTGTATTTGGGGTTTTTGTTTTTTTTTTTTTTTCTTTTTCTTTTTCCGTCTTGTTTGATAATAAGTCATATGTGTCTACTAAAAACTGAATCACAATGTGCTAAATTATACTCTGCAAATTGGAAGCAGCAATAACGATATTTGTTTTATATGTATATATATATATATATATGAAAATGTATTTTTTTTTCTTTTTCTGTGTTTGAAAAAATAAAATATAGAATTTAAAGAAGATTCTCAGGTAAATTAAAGCATTTGAAATTGCCTAAAGATTTGCCATGCGAATGGCCAACCTAAAGAAACCCTGTCACCAACTTAAAAGTTGCATGTAAAAGCACAGAAAAATCAAGTATTTTAAATGTCTACTTGCAGTGTTTTTTCCCCCATTATTTTAGGGAAAGAGATTGTAGAAATAAATGGTCTGGTAACAGGGTCTCTAAAGCCTAGTACACACAGGCCAAATGTCAGCTGGCATTGGCAGGTTCGAAAGAAACCGTCCGACATTTGGCCTATGTGCACTGCAGCCGGTCTGACAAAAGGTCTGCCGATCGGCTTCCAATCAGCTCTCTCAGCCAATGGATTAGAGTGCTATATGGAGTGTTTTAGCGGGGAACCGTCCCCCTGTCAGAACACAATAGAACAGCAGTCGAGGTAGTTGTACTAACATCACATAGTTAGTACAGTGGCTCCGACCTGAGCTGTCAGTTTTTTTTCCCTCTGCCCACTGGGGTTGAATGAAAAAAAACCTCATAGTGTGTACCATGCGTAAGGCTAGATTTCCTTTCAATCTCTCTTATTTGTTTCATTCACAAATCCATTCACTTATCTCTATTAGGGTGGCCATTGGCCCAACTGTGTAAACAAAATATATAACAAAGTCAAGAGAGTTAAGGGCCCTATAGACAGCTCGAATTCCAGCCAATTGCTGCTGAGTCAGCAAAATTCAAGCCATGGCTGGCCCTCTAAGCATCACTCGGCTTGACAAAAGTCGATTTAAAAATTGATTGAGCGGGGTAGAAACATATTGGCCAAACAGTGACTGCTTGCTGTCAGATGTCATCACTGATCGGGAATTCAGACATCTGTGGGTGCAGTGGTTGTCTGAATACAATAGCTACCAGTAGAGATTCCTCCACCCAAGCAGTTAGCATGGAAATCGAACTGCGTATGACGGCCTTGGCAGATTTATAACTCGATTCAACTGTGGCATTGAGTGTAAGCAGAAAGTTTCAGACCTGTTTGTTTGATCACAGAAATCATGACAAAAACTACAATTGATTTAAATATCCATAGTGACATCACCCATTTAAACACATATACCTGTATGTGGACTGTGTACCTGCCAAAGAAATTGTAATTTAGTTTGGTCAGTCTTGTGTATCAAGCACCACAATATATATCCACACAGGTGACACCTCCATCTCCTGTTCAAGCTTAAAGTAAACTGTATCATCTCTCCAGTTCCAAGCTGATCACTGGAAAATAAAATAAGTAAAATGGTGCAGCGCAATAAAGGACAAATAGAATTAAGTTCATGCAATTTGCAATCAGAAGTGATGAATGGCAATATGAAATGAGGCCACCACGTGATAGTGAGAAGATCTTCAATTGATGATCAAAGTGACAATTCCTCCACTGCCAATGTTGTATACTTTTACCAGATCAGATGATCAATCTCGCTTGTTACCACCATAGGTGAGGGCAATAAAACAATTCAGCAGCAGTGATCCAATAACACAGGCAAGATATATACAGAGGGGGTACCAGTGCATGTTTCCACTCATCCACTCATGTCTCTTGCTGTCAGTGGTTCTCTGATGCCAGCAACTAAATGGAAGTGAACACTGTAGGTGGAGCGCTAACAGAACTTCATGTAGCTGCCTGTACAGCCACTCAGCTTGTGTATTGCCTATACAGGATCAATTGAAGATCTTCTCACTATCACGTGGTGGCCTCATTTCATATTGCCATTCATCACTTCTGATTGCAAATTGCATGAACTTTATTCTATTTGTCCTTTATTGCGCTGCACCGTTTTATATATTTTATTTTTTGCTGAGGTGTTTGTGATTTGCTCCTTTTGGTGTTCAGCTTGCAAGTTCTATTGTTGCTATTTTTGTGTGCGCTGATTGTCTATTTTTAATAGATCACTGGAAAATGCATCTACATTATTACACTGCTGATTCATCTTCCATATAACACAGAATATTATGTACTCTGATAGCCAGCTGAGCTTTGCAGATTAGCATAGGTGTGGCTGAACAGATTTATAAGGAATTTTGTGTAATTGTCAGGGGCGTAACTAGAAATAGCAGGGCCCCATAGCAAAATGTTCTATGGGGCCCCTCTGCAAACAGCCCCCCCCCCCCCCACAGCTGCCCTAGTGTCAATGCAGCGTGACCTGTGCCCAATACAGCGTGACCTGTGCCCAATACAGCGTGACCTGTGCCCAATACAGCCTGGTCTGCCTGTGCCCCATACAGCCCCACCTATGCAGAGGAAGAGGCAAGCCACCCGGATCAGCAGAGAGCGGGATTGCCCGCTGTAATAGCTTTCATTTGAATTTCCTGTCTTCCCGGGGCTCATCGTCACATAGCCCCACCTCATGGCCCAACGCCTTTGATGACGTCACATGTCCCGCATTGGATCGGCCTTCTGTCTATCAAAGACACCGGGCCAAAAGGTGGAGCTATGTGACGTGAGCCCCGGGAACACTGGAAGTTCTAATGAAAGCTCTTACATCAGGCAATTCAGCTCTCTGCTGATGCGAACAGCTCGCCTCTTCCTTTCCTCTCTCTTCCCCTGGCTGGGAAACTGTGCCGGCAGTGCTCTTATCCTCACTGGGCCCCACTCGGCTGCGGGCCCCATAGCGCATGGGTCGCTATGGTGGTAGTTACGCCCCTGGTAATTGTGCTAACAAAACATTTTTAGAACCATTTTTAGAAATATTACAATGCATTCAGATGCTGTAAAGATAATTTACAGTAGATGTAGACCCTAAAATATGATAAGTATTTATCGTAAATGGTTGTAATGTAATGTACTGTTTTCATCATTTTTTCCATCTCGGTGATAATGATCTCTTATAGCCACTTTCAGACACTTCTGGGCTCCATGCACCCACTCCAGTATTGGTTGTTCATCATTTCTCTAGACTTTCCAATACCAACAACGATTGCCCATACATAAATAATGTGCACTGGTCAGCACAAAGACGTACCACACAAAGTGTATGCCTAGCTAAAGCTTTATTTTTTATTTTTTGGAAAGAGTGGAAAAGGACTATAACATCTATTTGTTTTGTGCTGTTCTCTGAGTTTCCGTTTGAGAGACTCTGTCCTGCTGACAATATTTTACCAAACAGGAAGTGAGCAAAACTCTTCAATAGGCATGAGCTCAGGCAAGTCTGAACCTGCCTCAGCTATCCCGCTGGGAAGCTGTCAAGGCTGAAAGACAATCATAGGAAGCAGAGGCATTTCCCACCTCACTGCCACATGTATGCAAGAGGCAAGCATACGTGTGGCTGTGGGCCAGGGGATACCTATGATTGGCTGTTATGTTTGACAGCTTCCTGGCGGGATAGCTCAGGCGGGTTTGAGTTTGTGTTCAAATCCACTCATGCTCAGCCATATTCCAGGGGATAATTCCCTTTACAGACTCCACTCCACCAGTGACAATGGAACAGTGCCATCTACAGACTGAAGGAAAACTTGCACCTGCCCACACCCCCCTCCCTTAATGGATGCAGTCCTTGGCATAACAAAAGATTACACAGGAGAAAATTACAGCATAACATATCAACAACGAAAACATCACACAACATAGTCAGAATAACATTTTTCCTCTAGCAGCCTTGATAGGGTGGCGTTCTTCGCCATTTTTGGCATCCACAACAAACAAGTCATCTTTGGAAGACAGTTCAGAGGCCTCAGGGACAACAGAAGGCTGTTTAGTCAGGGAGGTGTCAACTTCAGATAGAACGTTCTCACCTTGACCTCGGGAATGCCTGAAGTCTACAAAGCTGGACCAGTTGTATTCTGACTGCAGAGGCTAAGTTTCTCTGGGAAGTGGATACAACTTCACAGGGCCCTCTAAGAGTAAGTCCCTCATACCTCTACTGTCATAGTTGGTAGAGGGCTGAGAAGGGGAACCTGACCTTAAAAACATAAGGCCTCAACAAGTTGCCATGTAAACATTACCTGGTACATCATGGTCCTCTGTTTTAATATCGTACATCCGTGATTTTTTTTTTAACATATTTTATTGAGCTTTAAAAAGTTACAATATATGAGAAGAAAAGCCACAACACAAAACCACAATTATGCCACACCAGTGAATTTGGAAAAGGTTGTTTTTCAAAATGGTTAGGATAAGGCTCCTGCCAGGGCTCCTGCATGTTGCCCCACCAGTACTTTGGATTCTTGATGAGTACTTTATCTCCCAGCCTCAGGGGTAACAAGTGAATTGCAGCCTCATCTGCCAAATGTTGATGGCATTCCATAACTACTTGCTTGGCTCTCTCCAGGCGACTCCACTGCTCTTGAACGCAACCATTTGGTGTATGTGAAGATACAGGCTCACATATCTCCAGCAACAAGTCCACCTGCACTCATCCACTATACCTGAACATCAGAAAGAAAAGTGTGTATCCAGTAGCTTAGTGCACATTATGATTATAGGTCCAGACCACTTTGCTCACATACTGTGGCCAACAATCTCCATGCCCCTATTCCAGTTTCTGAAGCATACGAAGCAGTGTCCTGTCACTACTCCATTCCTGTGAGGATCATAGGGAGTAGGGATGGGCTGAACAGACCCCTGTTCGGTTCGCACCAGAACTTTCGAACACCGCGAAAGTTCGGACCCGAATAATGAACCCCATTAAAGTCAATGGGACCCGACCAATAAAAATAAAAATTGCCCATTTTTAAGGCTTATATGCAAGTAATTGGGCATACAATGGTTATAGGGGTCAGGGTCCTGCCCTGGGGGACATGTATCAATAAAAAAAAAAGTTTGTGAAAAACGTCATTTTTAACCACTTGCCACCCGCTATATAGCAAAATGACGGCAGGAAAGTGGTTTAAATAACCTGACTGGGCATATGACGTCCTCAGGATATTAAGCCGCTGCGTGTCCCCGGGGGCGCCCATCACTGCGATTGTTGTTGCGGTGTGTCAGTCTGACACACCGCAACTCAGATCTAGGTAAAGAGTCTCTGACGGAGACTCTTTACCACGTGATCAGCCGTGTCCAATCACGGCTGATCACGATGTAAATAGGAAGAGCCAGTGATCGGCTTTTCCACACTTGTGTCTGACAGACGCGAGTGGATCAAAGCCGATCAGCTGCTCTCCTGACAGGGGGGGTCTGTGCTGATTGTTTATCAGCACAGCCCCCCTCGGATCCCACCCAGGACCACCAGGGAAGCCACCCAGGACCACCAGAATGGCCATCCACACTGGACCATCAGGTATGCCCCCCTAGACCCCCAGGGAAATACTAATCTGTGCCCAGGCAGCTGCCAATCAATGCCCAGGCAGCTGCCAATCAGTGCCCACTCACAATGCCTACCACTGCCAGTGCCACCAGGGATGCCTATCAGTGCCTCATATCAGTGCTGCGTGTCAGTGCCCATCAGTGCCACGTATCAGTGCCCATCAGTGCCCATCAGTGCCACCTATCAGTGCCCATCAGTGCCTAGCAGTGCCACCTATCAGTGCCCATCAGTGCCGCCTATCAATGCCACTCAAAAGAACCCATCTTTGCAGCCTTTCAGTGCCCATCAGTGTCGCCTATCAGTGCCCGTCAGTGCCACCTAGTGCCACCCATGAGTGACCATCAGTGCCGCCTATCGATGCCTATTAGTGCTGCATATCAGTGCCACCCATCAGTGCCGCCTACCAGTGCCCATCAGTGCTGCATATCAGTGCCCATCGCCAGTGCCCGTCAGTGCCCGCTCATTGGTGCCACCTCATCGGTGCCGCCTTATCAGTGCCTGTCAGTGCCGCCTTATCAGTGCCCATCAGTGAAAGAGAAAACTTACTTATTTACAAAATTTTTTAACAGAAACAAAAGCAAAACTTTTATTTTTTTCAAAATTTTTACCACCAAAAGAAAGCTCTATTTGTGGGAACAAAATGACAAAAATTTAGTTTGGTTACAGTGTAGCATGACCGCGCAATTGTCATTCAAACTGCGACAGCACTGAAAGCTGAAAATTGGTCTGGGCAGGAAGGTGTATAAGTGTCCTGTATTGAAGTGGCTAAATGAGCAGTGATTTTTTGATTTTTAAAGTGAAAGCATAAAAATGAAAAATTCCTTCCAATATAGTGCCTGGGGGTCCCATGAAGCCTACAAGCTGCCTTTATTTTGCTTAGCAACAGCTGGAGAGGCAATGTGTATGATGAGGCCACAATGTAGTGTAGTGTACTAGTGTACTGGGAACAAAATTAGAAATTTTTTGGATACATTCTGGTGTCACTTTGACTTTGGAAAGAAGTAATGGGTGCGTAAAAATTGGTCTTTGGGTGTCGGTGGGAAGGCTTCCCACCGTAACCCTATAGAGGTAGTCTTAACGAAAGCAAGAATTGGCCTTGCTGTACAAAATTGCAATGATATGCACCTGTCAAACAGGTGCAGAAAAATTGGTCTTTGGGTGTCGGTGGCGCCTTCCCACCATAACCCCATGGAGGTACTCTTGATGAAAGCAAGAATTGGCCTTGCTGTAAAAAATTGCAATGATATGCACCTGTCAAACAGGTGCTGAAAAATTGGTCTTTGGGTGTTAATTGTGCCCATGAAACCTATACTAAAAAACATTCTTCAAGATGAAATGATTGAACACCCTCAAAGCTAGGCAGCCTCGAAGTCCTGCAGAGATTCCACATCCCAAAAAAGACTTAATCAGTGACATTGGCATCAGGGGCTTCATTGCTGTTATTGCAGGATTGATTCATTTTTATAAAAGTCAAACAGTCCACAGAGTCTGTGGACAGACGTGTTCTATGATCAGTAACGAAACCTCCTGCAGCACTGAATGCCCGTTCAGAAAGCACGCTGGATGCAGGGCAGCCCAACAACCCAATAGCATACTGGGCAAGTTCTGGCCAGTGGTCTGTTCTCATGACCCAGTAAGCCAGTAGATCGTCAGCTGGAAAGCTCTCCATCTCTGTTTTGGCCTTGAGGTAATCGTCCACCATGTAATGCAGACGCTGCCAATGGGATGTGTAAGCGGACAGCCCTGGGCGGCGAGGACTAAAACAATTCCGAAATGCCTCACTTTGGCAGACATCTTCTCCAATGTTCCTCTCTTGACCAACAGAAGACTCAAAACTACGTTTTCCATGACACTGTAACCTACTGGACTCAGGAAAAACATTCAATAAAATCCTCTTTAACGTGTCCTCAAGAGATTTTATCTTCTGCACTCTACTGTGGGGATGGGATGAGTTCAGAGGCCTTCCCCTTATAACGGTGGTCAAGGAGGGTTGCCAACCAGTAACCATCCTTCTCCTTTATGCCACGTCTTCTTGGGTCCTTTCGCAGGCTTTGAAGCATGAGGTTGCCCATGTGCCTCAAATTTGCCGAGGCTTGAGAAGCAGACTCTTCGGGGTCACTCAGGATGACAGCATCTGGAACTTCCTCCTTCCAGCCATGGCTGAAAGGCAGAAGTTGGAGAGCCAACAGCTTTGAAAAGCTTGCATTTAGACGCTGGGCATGTGGGTGGCAGGGACTGTATTTTTTTTTCCGCTGCAGCAGATGGGGCAGAGAAATTTGCCGGCTACAGTCTACAGCTGCTGGTGTGCTGTTGGCAGATGTGCTGCTAGGACCTGGTACACCCTGTGCTATACCATGATCCCTGTCAGTGGAGGCTGCTGAGAGCTAATGACTCGGTATAGCAGGGGCAGACTGAAGTGGGTAAGGAGGAGGAGGGACAGATTTGTGTCCCTTTTGTGTGGCTTTTAAGTGCTCTTGTCAATGGGCTGAGTGGTTGGACGTTAGATGCCTTGTTAAGCATGTGGTTCCCAAATGGCTGGTGTTTTTGCCACGTTTGATGTGCCTGAGACACAGTTTGCAGATAGCAACAGTGCAATCTGCTGCAGATGTTCTGAAAAAGGCCTAGACAGCTGAGCTTTGGGGAGTGGGCTATGAGATAACAGCTGCAAAATGTGATAAAATAGTTACATAGTTACATAGTTATAGTTACATAGTTACATAGTAAGAGAGGTTGAAAAAAGACAAAAGTTCATCAAGTCCAACCTATGTGTGTGATTATATGTCAGTATTACATTGTATATCCCTGTATGTTGTGGTCGTTCAGGTGCTTACCTAATAGTTTTTTGAGACTATCGATGCTCTTCCCTGAGACCACTACCTGTGGAAGGAAATTCCACATCCTTGCCACTCTTACAGTAAAGAACCCTCTACATCGTTTAAGGTTAAAGCTCTATTCTTCTAATTTTAATGAGTGGCCACGTGTCTTGTTAAACTCCCTTCCACAAAAAAGTTTTATCCCTATTGTGGGGTCACCAGTATGGTATTTATAAATTTAAATCATATCCCCTCTCAACCTGCTCTTCTCCAGAAAGAATAAGTTCAGTGCTCGCAACCTTTCCTCATAACTAATATCCTCCAGACCCTTTATTAGCTTTGTTGCAGATACACCACGTCTACAGGCCTTCCTTTATCTAGAGGGAAACTCACTTCCTCATAGAATGTTATTAGATTGGTTTGGCAAGAACGATTCTTCATGAATCCATGCTGATTACTGCTAATGATACTGTTCTCATTACTAAAATCTTGCATATAGTCCCTTATCAAAGGGTGGCTGCTCTCTACGCTTTCTTGATGTCGGCTTCCTTGGGGTTGTGCCGCCTCACCTTCAGTTTCCTCCTCTGCTCTATCTGGCACCCAATTCACATCAGTCACATCATCACCAACTCCATCTCCTCCTCCATCATCATTACCACTGGAGACAGCTTGGCAATACGCTGCGGCTGGGGAAACATGAATGCCAATTTATCTAACAGTGTTCTCCCCTTTCTTTAGGCTCATGTTCCTGTCATCCTCAACCTCAGAACCAACATCTGAATCCAGGAAGAAATGAACACCGCTCTAGAAACTCTTAATAGGCCAAAAGTAGATCAATCTCGGTTTGGAGGTCACAGGTGCTGGCTTAATGCTGATCGCAATAGGCTTGAATGGATTCTGGACAGCCGCACTCAAATAATAGCCTTGTTTATTGAAAAATAAACATCAAAATTCAAAGGATCACAGCAGACAAAAACGAGCTGACGTTTCGCACTGGCGTCAGTGCTTACTCATAGCTAACAATCATATGACAAGAAACCAAATAAATACTATTGCTTGATGTGAAAAACACATGTGGTTAAGTGAATGAGTGGTAATTCTAATACTTAATTAACACAAATGTGGAACAAGTCTGTAATTAACTACTGCAGACACCCATTAAAAAAGAGAAAAAAAAGTGGAAAATAATTTTGTGTAAATGATTGTGGTGGAAAAGTATTGAAAATGGATATATGAATAATCCACAACGGAGTTATTGTATATGATCTGAGTGAATGTGTAAAAAGGTGTGTGAGATAATAAAAATAGTGTAGACAGTGTAAAGACAAAAAGTTATGTATAAAAATTATGCATATAAAAAATCAGTGGTGGATGAATGTGAAAAATATGTGTGAAAAAAATACATATATAAATATGAATAAATTAATTTTAACGTTCTATATGTGTAAAAAGATTTATTTATATTATATGTGTGAGGAAAACTTAAAAAAATGTATACATATATGTGTGTCAAGTGAAAAATAATGATAATAAAATAAGGAAAAAATGAATAAATAATGCAAACATGTGCGAAGTGCATATAAAGAATTGAAGAGAAATTATAATGTGAATATAGAATTATGAATAAATAATACAAAAAATATATAAGTGCAATGGGAAGGAACGGTTATTGGTGGTAGTCAATGTGATGGAGTAAAAATCATATCCTTTGAATTTTGATGTGTATTTTTCAATAAACAAGGCTATTATTTGAGTGCGGCTGTCCAGAATCCATTCATGCCTATTAACATCTGAATCCAGTAATGGTTGGGCATCATCAAGAAGCAAGTGGCTGATGCTGTGGTCAAATAACTCAGCTGACTCTTCCATGGCTGATGTTGGGGCTATGGCAGGAATAGATGTGGTCAAGGAGGCAGGTTTATCCCCTCTGGCAACTGCAGGGGACTGCACACTTGTCTCTGCTTGCATGACAAAGGATGAGGAAGGTTTAGTAAGCCAGTCCACCACCTCCTCTGCATGCTGTGGCTGGATAGCACGGGCAAACTCACTAAACAGAGGAAATGATGCCCTGCCTGAGGACTGACCACCACGTACACCTTTGCTTGTGGACACATTTGTTGCTTGCCCCCTTACAGTGCCAAGGGAATGTCTGCCTCTCCTTGTTGTCCTCCCAGACATTATTGGGTGGGAGGGGTCGGTGCTAATAAGCAAATATAAAGAAGTGGAAATCTGTACGTAGAAGTAAAGTAGTGTTTGGTGCACTTTAATTTGAGTGCTCACACTACACAGACACACTCCATGGATACACTATAATATACTGCAATATAATGCGCCAAACGTACAGTGAGGCTCAGAACTATATGGCATTAAACTTGCAGTAACGCACACAGAAGTAAATGGCGTTAAACTTGCAGGATACCCCAGACAAAGTCTAATGAGACGAAAGGTGTCGGGAAGGACTCCACTGCCGCCATTATTTTATACAAGCGCTTGAAATCACTTCCTAAATGTAAGTGTTTTACTTTCAATAAAATTTTAACAGTTATACAGAATTATGCTATGTGGCCCTCTTTTTCCATTTTTCTTACCTTATTGATCGAAATCGAACACCATCTGATGTACAATCACCCCCGTATGGAGACGGATTTTTTATGAGTTTTGGGGCGTCCTGGGTTTCAGTCATAGAGGATTCCTGAGATTCCATCCTGGCAGGGCCGATCCTGGCCGGGGTGCATGGAGTGCAGTGCACCCAGGCGCCACAGAGGTAGGGGCGTTGACGTGCCAGAGTGCTCCCCTCCCTCCTCCTCCTCCTCTCCTTGTCCGTAGGCAGCTCTCTCCGCTGGTCACCGCCGCCGCCACCGCTGTGTCTCTTGCCGAAGCCCATTCCCCCCCTCCTCCTGTCAGAGGAGACGAGCGGAAACAGCTGTAGATTGGAGCGGCTGTGTCTGTGTGCAGAGAGACCAGCTGCGCAGTGATGTCACGGGGGGGGCGGTCCGTGCCTGATGTGTTCCAGTTCTCCTCCTCCTCCTGTGTGTAACTCCCGCCTGCTGCCCAAGTCTGACACGCTCTGTTCTCCACCCGGGAGGCTCGGCTGCACACTGTCCTCTCCTCTCCAGCTGCTGCTCAGGTGTTTTTTTAATTAGCTTAATGGAGGGGTGGGGGGGATTTGCCGGGGGTCTATACTAATGGAAGGGGGGGTTTTCCTGGGGGGGTCTTTACAAATGGAGGGGGGTTTGTCCTGAGGGGGTCTATACTAATGTCGGGGGGGTGGTTTGTTCTGGTGGTCTATACTAATATAGGGGTGTGGTTTGTCCTGGGGGGTCTGTACAAATGGAGGGGGGGTGGTTTGTTCTGGGGGGTCTGTACTAATGGAGGGGGGTGGTTTGTTCTGGGGGTCTGTACTAATGGAGGGGGGGTGGTTTGTCCTGGGGGGGTCTGTACTAATGGAGGGGGGTGGTTTGTCCTGGGGGGGTCTGTACTAATGGAGGGGGGTGGTTTGTCCTGGGGGGGTCTGTACTAATGAAGGGGGGGTGGTTTGTTCTGGGGGGGTCTGTACTAATGAAGGGGGGATGGTTTGTCCTGGGGGTCTGTGCTAATGGAGGGGGGGTGGTTTGTTCTGGGGGGTCTGTACTAATGGAGGGGGATGGTTTGTCCGGGGGGGTCTTGTACTAATGAAGAGGGGTGGTTTGTTTTGGGGGGACTGTACTAATGAAGGGGGGTGGTTTGTCCTGGGGGTCTGTGCTAATGGAGGGAGGTGGTTTGTTCTGGGGGTCTGTACTAATGGAGGGGGGGTCTGTACTAATGGAAGGGGGGTGGTTTGTTCTGGGGAGACTGTACTAATGGAGGGGGGGTCTGTACTAATGGAGGGGGGGTGGTTTGTCCCGGGGGATCTATACTAATGGAGGGGGTGGTTTGTTCTGGGGGTCTGTACTAATGGAGGGAGGTCTGTACTAATGGAGGGGGGGTGGTTCTGTACTAATGGGAGGGTGGTTTGTCTAGAGGGGGGTCTGTACTAATGGAGGGAGGTGGTTCTGTACTAATGGGGGGGGTGGTTTGTCCTGAGGGGGGTCTGTACTAATGGAGGGGGATGGTTTGTTCAGGGGGGGTCTGTACCAATGGGGGGGTGGTTCTGTACTAATAGAGGGGGGTGGTTTGTTCTGGGGGTCTGTACTAATGGGGAGTGGTTTGTTCTGGGGGGTCTGTACTAATGGAGGGGGGTGGTTTGTTTTGGGGGGTCTCTACTAATGAAGGGGGGTGGTTTGTTTTGGGGGGTCTGTACTAATGGAGGGGGTGGTTCTGTACTAATAGAGGGGGGTAGTTTGTCCTGAGAGGGGTCTGTACTAATGGAGGGGGATGGTTCTATACTAATGGGGGGGTGGTTTGTCCCGGGGGGGGTCTGTACTAATGGAGGGGGGTGGTTTGTTCAAGGGGGGTCTGTACTAATGGAGGGGAGGTGATTCTGTACTAATGGAGGGGGGGTGGTTTGTCCTGAGGGGGACTGTACTAATGGAAGGGGGGTTGGTTTGTCCTGAGGGGGGTCTATACTGATAGAGGGGGGTGTTTTGTCCTGGGGGGTCTATACTGATGGGGGTCTGTACTGAGGGGTTTATAATTAGTGGGGGGTCTGCACTGAAGGAGAGGGGTCTACACTTAGTGGAGGGGGGGTCTGTACTGAGGGGCGACTCCCCTCCTTCAGTGCAGACTCCCCACTATAGTTGGTGGAGGAGGGGTGATACCATGTTATACAGCACCGAGTGACATTCCTCTCCCTATCCTCTTCGCGCGCACAGCTGTACTAGCGAGCGGCGCACTATGTTTCTTCCCCTGCCTTCATATCAGCCAGGGAAGAAAAAAAAAGGCGCAAAGAAGAGGATTGTGGGACATGTAGTCCCGAGGACTGGCAGCCCCACTGTAACACAGAAACTGCAGCTCACACAGCATGCTCAGCTGAATGGGAGAGAGAGAGAGACAGGAGCCCGGGAAAGCTTTCAGGGAAGTACACCCAGGACTCCAGAGGGAGAGGGCAGTGCTGAAGGAACACCGTCAGAGAGAGAACCTCGCTGCCCTGCACCACCAGAGGGAAAGCCACACAGCCTAGTGCCATCCCTGGTGGAGAAAGGAATGGAGTCATTGCCAGAATACAGATCTGGGTGCTACCCAGCGGAGTCGCCACGGGCAGTTCAGAGTGAGCTGACTCCTGATCAGAGGAACTGTTGTTGCTGGGTTAGGTGAGAGGCCATTATCTACTAACGTACATAGGAACTGCAGTCATTGACCATCTCTTGTAACATGTCTGCAGTCTCTGACCATCTCTTGTATTATGTCTGCAGTCTCTGACCATCTCCTGTATTGTGTCTGCCATCTCTGACCATCTCTTGTAACATGTCTGCAGTCTCTGACCATCTCCTGTATTATGTCTGCAGTCTCTGACCTTCTCCTGTATTATGTCTGCCGTCTCTGACCATCTCTTGTATCATGTCTGCAGTCTCTGACCATCTCTTGTATCATGTCTGCAGTCTTTGACCGTCCCCTGTACTATGTCTGCAGTCTCTGATCATCTCCTGTATCATGTCTGCAGTCTCTGACCATCTCGTGTACTATGTCTGCAGTCTCTCACCATCTCCTGTATTATATCTCCAGTTTCTGACCATCTCCTGTAGTATGTCTGCAATCTCTGACCATCTCCTGTAATATGTCCGCATTCTCTGACCATCTCCTGTGCTATGTCTGTAGTCTCTGACCATCTCTTGTAACATGTCTGCAGTCTCTGACCATCTCTTGTATTACGTCTGCAGTCTCTGACCATCTTCTGTATTATGTCTGCCGTCTCTGACCGTCTCCTGTAGTATGTCTGCAGTCTCTGACCATCTCCTGTACTATGTCTGCAGTCTCTGACCATCTCTTGTAACATGTCTGCAGTCTCTGACCATCTCGTGTAACATGTCTGCAGTCTCTGACCATCTCTTGTATCATGTCTGCAGTCTCTGACCATCTCCTGTATTATTTCTGCAGTCTCTGACCATCTCCTGTATTATGTCTGCAGTCTCTGACCATCTCTTGTATCATGTCTGCAGTCTCTGACCATCTCTTGTATTATGTCTGCCGTCTAAGGCCATCTCTTGTATTATGTCTGCAGTCTCTGACCATCTCCTGTATTATGTCTGCAGGCTCTGACCATCTCCTGTAGTTTGTCTGCAGGCTCTGACCATCTCCTGTATTATATCTGCAGTCTCTGACCATCTCTTGTACTATGTCTGCAGTCTCTAACCATCTCTTGTATCATGTCTGCAGTCTCTGACCATCTCCTGTAGTATCTCTGCAGTCTCTGACCATCTCCTGTACTATGATTGCAGTCTCTGACCATCTCTTGTATCATGTCTACAGTCTCTGACCTTCTCCTGTACTATGTCTGGAGGCTCTTTCTAACAGACTCTCTAACAGAAGCCCTCTCTGTGTGCATCAGAGAGACTCCCCTCCAGGTCTCATTAGTGTACGCTCTTCCTGTATTTTCTTTATTGTTAAAAGATCATGGGAGGATCCTAGGGTAACAAAGACTTCTTAGGGGAGCATCTCTGTGTTTGAGTCGTTGCCATAGTAACATTTGTAAAGGGGAGGAGTTGGTAAGATGACCACGCCCACGTGGGGGCGCCAGAAATATTTCTGCACACAGGCGTCTGTGACCCTAGGATCGGCCCTGCATCCTGGTTGTCGGTTGACAACACAAGCCTGTTTGACTCATAGAATGTACGTTCTTTTGAGTTCAAACTATCCGGTAAGCCTATATCTGCCTTGGTGGTGGTTTTGCTGCACTGGTGTCTTCAGTCTTCACCTATCATGTTGGATGCCAACGCGGTGGTTTAGGATCTTCATTTTCCATAATACACACTGTAGACTTTAAAAACTTTTCACAGACATATCTATTTAAGTCTTTTCACAACATTTTTATCATTGTTTCAACAATTCACACGGCACTCATTACACGTGGTATTTTTGTGATTTCTTGTGATATAATTTTATTAGTAATCACAGTTTACAGATTTATATAATTAGATTTATATTGATTTTGTGAATCACATTTTAATGGTAATAGTTTGGTTATATCAATTAACCTAAACACTTTAGCGCTACACTTATACACTTTTTAAACGCACACAGAAGTAAATGGCGTTAAACTTGCAGTAACGCACAGAACTATATGGTGTTAAACTGGCAGTAATGCACGCAAAACTATATGGTGTTAAAAACTGGCAGTAACGCACACAGAACTATATGGTGTTAAACTGGCAGTAACGCGCGCACATTCCGACAACAAAATCCATGTTTTTTTTCCAACGGATGTTGCCTCAAATTTGTCTTGCATACACACGGTCACAAAAATCTTGTCGGAAATTCCGAACGTCGAGAACGCAGTGACGTACAACATGTACGACGGCACTAGAAAAGGGAAGTTCAATACCAAGTGCGCCAACCTTTGGGCTCCTTCTGCTAATCTTGTGTTAGTAGAAATTTGGTGACAGACGATTCGTGCTTTTCAGCCTCGTGCTTTTCTGATCATTACTGTTCTTCAGTTTGTGTTTGTGGGTTTGTATCTGGTTGTCAGTGCCTGCCCCCCAAAAGCGCACGCGAGGTCCGTATAAAATATATGGAGTACTTTGCGGGTAGGGGGGCCATTGATATGCCAGAAAATGTTTAATAAACATTTTGTAAATACTTTTTTTTTTATATAAACTGAAATAATATTTCCTTTGATTTACTGCTTGTGTTTCTCTTAGCTGTCTCCTCGGTTCTCCAATGTCCTTTTTTTGGACATTTTCTTCACTAGTGCAAACGTAATTTTTTTGATACATGAGGTGACAATCTCTTCTTCTGTGAACTATTATTATGTAGTGGGTCTGCTACACACACACCTTGTTTTTGTCGTTAATGTATGTAATGCATTCCTGTTAAAAATATACATCATTAACATTGTATACTCAATAAACTTCTTTTGACAAGGGAAAATATACATCATTTTCAGCACCATGAATGAATTTTGCAGAGTCACGAAAATGGCATGATTGTTGCAAATTATAAAGCACTGTGGAAGTTATTTACTAAAGGAAAATCCACTTTGCACTCCAAGTGCACTGCAAAAGTGCACTTTAAACTGCACTGAAAGTGCACTTGTAGTGCAAAGTGGATTTGCCTTTAGTAAATAACCCCCATTTCAGTGTAAACTCCAACTTAGTCCAAAAAATGATATTGAGCCTTGAAAGAAGAAGCCACACATTGTTGAGTAGAAAACTTTTTACTCCGTGCACATTCACATGTGCGTTAGAAAAGGGTTTTTGAACAAACCAACATATTTTAGTAATAACATTTTTTTTGATAGTACAAATGGCCTTTTTTGTGGTAAACAGGCATGTTTAAAACCATAAAACAATACACAACTCAGGAACTTACAAAGTTCAACTTTGACAAAGTGAAGGCAATATCAGACATTAGTATGTCCAAACTGTGTTGATCTTGCCTTCTTCAGATGAGGTGATGTCACCCCTGTGAAAGCCAAATTTTGTAGATGCACACAAATTGACAGCCCAAATGGGGATTTCCCTTCTGATCCCATGCCTAATGTCAACATGTGCTAGCTCCCATCATGGGGGATCAATGGACGTGTTTTAGGGGTGCAACCCCTTCCTCTCATCTACTTTATTTGTGAGGAAAGGGTTGCACCCACAAAACGCGTACCAAGATATCCCGTGATGGTAGGTAGCACATGTTGACACACTGTGGGTTATTTACTAAAGGAAAATCCACTTTGTACTGCAAAGTGCACTGAAAGTGCACTTGGAATTAAAGTCCCTGTAGATCCGAGGGGGACATGCAAGGAACATAAAAAAACAGCATTTTAGCTTGCACATGATTGGATGATAAAATCAGCAGAGCTTCCACTCGTTTTAGATCTACCCCTTAGATTTAGAGCAACTGCACTTCCAAGTGCACTTTCAGTGCACATTCAAGTGCACTTGCAGTGCAAAGTGGATTTGCCTTTCGTAAATAACCCCCACTGTGTGCATCTTCAAAATTTGGCTTTCCAAATTTTGGAGAAAAGTTAGAAAAATAGAATTGATGTCTTCCTTGATCTTCTGTAAATCACGATTGCAGACCATGATCTGCCCGATGAGGACGTTTGCACTTGCACTTGTGAAATTTGTTTCTTCTTCCACAACATCCACATCACCTAAAAATAAAAACACACCATGTATTATAAATATGCAGGCATCCATTTATTACCTGAAGCTGTGGTCTCAGACACTCACCTGTTGTGGTCACTATTTTGCCCACTTCATAAACCTCTCCTTCCTCCACATCCTGAGGTTGTGGTGTTGTGAGTTCCAGGAGGTTGGGGGTCCCTGGTGACCTCAGACATCCCGAGTCTTTTCTCCCCTATGTGAACAAAAAAAAGGTATACTTAGCATACAGATATTTGAGGCAAGAAATAGGAATATGAAACATTGCTTGGAATTGTCGTACAATTGTCTGTTTTGGCAGAGTTCCAAGCTGAAGACATGATTTTTTCCCTTTACAAAGCTGGAATATTTACCTTTTTTGTTAAAGTATCACACATGTATAGACCCCTAGTATCCACTGGAGCACCTGTGTGGGACACCCTAAAAAGTTTGTTCTGGTGTCCCACGCTAGTGCTCCTGCGTCCAGATGTGTAAACAGCTGCTAAGTGTCCTCTCCTTACACTGAATCAAGTTGCATTTCATTCTAGTTACAAACCCATCTAGACAAAAATGTACTAAACTTCTTTTAAGACAAATAGGCATGACTAAATGTAGTTAACCTACAAAACGATGTTCACTACGAGCGATTACTGTGCCCATGAACCTGAAACTTGCCATTTTAAACTGTACTTCAGAAAAGAAAAGCACATGGAGCAGCACGAATGTAAGAAGAAGAATAGGAACACACGACAAAATACTTACTTTTTGCAGCACCCTCTTGATTCTTCTGTACTGATCCTGCTCCCTCAATTTCAGGTCTGACCAGCGTTTCCTCAGTTGATCCTTGGATTGCCGTACCCCAAAATTCTTCAGCAGACTTTTCACAACTTTAGTCATGATTTTGGCCTTTCTCACATTGGGTTTGGGTACGGTCCATGCTTCCCGTCATAGTCGTCCCTCTTGAAGATGTCCACCATCTCCCCCATCTCTATAAAGGCCATATTTGAGGCCTTAAATATCCTCCAGGATTGAGATGTTTGTGGCTCCGGGCTTTCCTCGTCGTTGCTGCTACTCTCAAGCACCTGCTCTGTCTCCGCCATGTGCTCTCCCACTGCGCAGAAAGACAAGGGGCGGGGAATAGACTAGAAAGAACGTCTGGGGCGGGCGGAGTTTCATGCATGCAGTGTATATAAAGCGTAACACGCTTGCGTCGTACGTACGATCTGTGAGAAGAGGAAGGTGTATCGGAAGCGCCGATCGTTTGAACAAAGGTACAATTTTAACTTGCTGCATCAGTGGCCTATACTGCTTCTAGATTGAAGCCTATATTGCGACAAGATTAGGAGAGTTTAGCCTGACATTAGGGTTTGTCTTGTGTTGTGTCTTGCAGATAAAATGGATCTATTAAATGATCATGACTTTATCCCCATATTCATTGATATGTACAGGAAGCTGCCCTGTCTGTGGCAGGTAAACCACCCCTTTTATAACAATCAAAAAAACAGGAAGGCAGCGCTGGATCAATTGCTGAAATTTGTGAAGCCGGTGATCCCCACGGCAGACATCCCCTATTTGAAGGCCCTAATTGGTGGCATGAGGAGCACTTATAATAGGGAGCACAAGAAGGTCCAGGATTCCCAGAGATCATGAGCTGCAGCAGATGACATTTATGTACCCAGGCTGTGGTACTATGACAGACTGCATTTTCTGGCAGGCCAGACTGAACCCAGGCCATCACTCTCCAATCTTCCTTCAAGGCTTCCTTCCACCTCAGCTGAGGCTTTCGATGTCCAACCTGGGCCTTCCACCCAGGAAGATGTGGAGGAGCCCAGCTTGAGCCAGGTATAGCATTGTTCAACATATTTCTAGTCAAATAATTAATTATGTTAACTAGATGTTATTATTGATCAGTAATTTCTAATTTTACAAAGTGTTTTACATATCAATAGACAGTAGTGACCACAAATGATTGTGACAAGAATGAAAAATGCTGGGGTCAGAATGATAGTCTTTTCTATTTATTAACATTAAATTTGCAACAGTCATGAACTGAAAATTGTGTGTGATTGATGAACCAAAAACTAAAACTATGTCCCTTTTTCATACACAGGAAAGTCTCAGCCTGGAGGAGGGCGTGGAAAGTGGCAGCCAGGAGGTGGCCGGACCCAGTAGCCTGCCCAAATCCCAGGTCCCTCCCCTCTGCCTTCCACAAAAAAGTCCCAGGAAGAGGAGTAACCTGGAGGAGGCAGCACTTGCCCTATTTCTGAAGGTTACTGCGGCCCTCAAAACCCCCCCAGTCTTCAAGAGGACTATGCCTACATGGCATCCTGCAAAATGCTGGAAATGGAGGAGGGCCAACGCCTCTTATGTGAGGAAGTTATGTTACAAGCCCTAAATAAGGGGTTGAGGGGCAAACCCACAAGCCAAACCCACGTTTGTGAGTTCAACCATGGTCCTCCTCCTCCTCCACCTCCTGCCACCACCACAACACCAGAGCCACAGCCTGGAAGCAAGCCTGGAAGGAAGACAAAAGAGTGATGGCCTGGGTTCAGTCTGATCTGACAAAAGACGCAGGCTGTTGTAAGACCACACCAACACAAACCAACCTCCTTGAGGTTAAAAAATACAAGATAATAATGTTGTTGTGGTAACTTGACACACAAAACTAAAAACAATATTATGGAGAGCAGTAGAAAAAAAAACAAAAAAACAAGGAGATCTTGATAAAAAAAAAAAAAAAACACTATAAACCAAAATTAAATACATTATTATGGAGATCGGACAAAAACCAAAACATAAAGTATTCATGAGATCACGAGAAATAATAAAGAAATCATTTTTTCAGAACTCTGTGTGAATATGAGCAGCAAAACAACTTCATTATTCTAGCATTCTAAAGAAGAAGAGAATGCACTGCATTAAAAGATTTAAAAAACTGCAGCGTGATGAATGTGCTATCTCCATTACAAACGCTAGTTTTACCAGACCGAGCACTTCTGTCTCGTAATTGATTCTGAGCATGCGTGGAACTTTGTGCGTCGGAATTGTGTACACACAATTGGAATTTACGAGAACGGATTTTGTTGTCGGAAAATTTGAGATCCAGATCTCAAATTTTGTGTGTCGGAAATTCCGATGGAAAATGTCTGATGGAGCCTACACACGGTCGGAATTTCCGACAAAAAGCACCCATCGAACATTTTCCGTCGGAAAATCCGATCGTGTGTACGCGGCATTTAAATGGCAGTAATGCACACAGAACTATATGGCATTAAACTGGCAGTAACCCACACAGAAGTAAATTGCGTTAAACTTGCAGTAACGCACAAAACGATATGACGTTAAACTGGCAGTAATGCACACAAAACTATATGGCTTTAAACTGTCAGTAACGGACACAGAAGTAAATGGAGTTAAACTGGCAGTAACGCACACAGAAGTAAATGGCGTTAAACTGGCAGTAACGCAATCAAATAGATGGTGTTCAACCGCCATTACACTGACGTTATCTGAACTGTCCCTACTCTAGCTATACACGATTACTGACACGGTATCACTACACTACACTAAAACTATATGCGCTGTCCCTACTCCACACTAATGTATGTATGAATGACACAGTCTCACTACACTACAGTGAAACTATCTGAGCTGTCCCTACTCCAGCTGCACGCTATGTAAAGTTGAATGATGGTCCTCCTCACTACACTCACACTATCCCTAGACTGACACTAAACTAATATTCTACACTGACAATTGAAGCAAAATAGTACAGTATAGCACACTAACTAACTAATAGCACTGAACAGAGGCCTGTTCTATCTCTCTCCACAACGAAATCACTCTGAAAATGGCTGCCATTGAAAGAATACTTTTATACTGTGGGGCGGGAATGAGCCATGATTGGATAAAGTCATGATGACAGTGTTCAATCATGACTCTGACAGTGCTCTGTGCCCTGATTGGCTGAAGCTTTCACTGCTTCATCCAATCAGGGCTTGCAATGCACTGTTCAGCGCCACAATGCACTGTGGTCGGTTCGGGGGGGCGAGCAAACGGTCGAACGACCCGTTTGTTCAGATGTTCGCCGAACGTCTGAACCACAAAAGTTTGACCCAAACTTATGCTCAGGCCAAACCGTTCGCCCATCGCTAATAGGGAGTGGTGTGTGACTTGAGATTCAAAGTTAGGTCCTGATGTGAAAGGATCTATTTTGGGCAACCATACAGTTCTATAACGTGTCCAGAAAATTGGTGGTGACTGCTGTCTGATCGAGAGTGGACACCACAATGGCAAATTTAGAAAAGTGGCCGACGGACACCAGTGCATAGTAGAACCAGTCGCTGGTCGCTTTCTACACTCAGTGAGGTACAGTCCTAGGTCCAGAGACGTCAGGTGGTAGGTGAATTATATCTTACCAAAAAATCTGAACAATCTTTATGTTGCTGTTTGATGAGTGTATGAGCTGGTACAGAAATTTGTGAACCATTAGAAATCTTGATTGCTAATGATTTTCTGCATGGACCCATACACTCACCATATGGGTGCCTCTTGTTTTGTTTTTTCCTGCCAAGACCATAGGGTTTTTGGATTATAAATACCATGGTCATGGATCTTTTTTCAACTGAACTAGGTAACTATGCTTTATCCCAAGATTGCAAAAAAGCCAAACGCTTTACTATACAACCGTCCTATGGGATCATTAGTATCGTGGATTAGGTCTATGCCTGCAGTACACTCT
This sequence comes from Aquarana catesbeiana, assembly GCF_042186555.1. NCBI lineage: Eukaryota > Metazoa > Chordata > Amphibia > Anura > Ranidae > Aquarana > Aquarana catesbeiana. Next base: position 571,682,667 of record NC_133326.1, read on the forward strand.
CCGGCCTAAATAGTCTTAATGGCCTTGTTTGCACGGAACAACTAAAACACAAGATTTAACGGAGGAGGTACGATCTGCAAAGGATAAGCTGCATCCGTCTCTCACCTCCTAGACTGTCTGCAACCCAGGTAAAATAGAATCTGTTACCATGACAGCAGACATGTCTAACTTACAGAGTAACCAAGGGGTCAGGACACAAAGAGTTTATCAGACAGATAAGAGACTCTGTCCAGAAGAAAAGACAATAATTATTTATGTTTCTGCAAGAATCATGAACATGACCTTTCAAAGACAAAACAGTCCTCCCCTCTGTGCCCAGACTTGTTAGTCCTGTCCCCCACTGCAATCACACGGTCAGCTCCCAAAAAACAGGGCTCAGAATAATGGATACAGGCACATGTTTTAATATGCTACACTTAACGTTCTTTGTGTCTGTCGTAGAACATGTTCCCGCATCGCAGTATGTGGGGAGCTCAAGTTGCAAAGGCATTTTTTTTTCGTTTTTACTCTTCAATTACTCTTCAAACATCAAACTATAATTATTTCGGGTCAGATTTATTCCAGAACGTTTATGTTTCAAACTGTTGTTTGATACCTTCTTTTTGAATATTAATACATACTTTGTCTTAAAAAAACGCATTTTATACATGATAAAATGTCACAAGGGCACCACAGGTCCTCTAAAGCGACAGAAAAGAGAAACAGCTTGCTTTGCTGCTACATTTGTCTGATTGAAGCTTCCAACTGAGCTGTTTGATAAGGGATGACTCAGCGCTGTGAAGGCTCGTACAAGTTCTGCAAAAAGTGGCTTCTTTTAGCACCCCTGTCAGAGTACAATAGCACAGAGGGACAGTTCCCCTTATCACACATCGCTGTGTTGATGCGGGGATCTGTCAATTTTTTTTTGTTCAACGCACCGGTTGAAGGGAAGAAAAACTGCATGTCTATACTCAGCCTAACATCAGCACAAGGGGACTGTCAGGGATTGGCGGTGTTGGCACATCTGCATTGCTGGAGTAGTGGTCCACTATATTCAGAAACTGCGCCAATGAGGGACTCACATAGCAGACGTAGGTCAGTATAACTTACTTCACACAGAGGAAAAATAAATGTCCAGGATGTGTTACAGGGGAGTGGGGGGTCAACATTTTCTTAGAGTTGCGCCATTTTGATAAAACTTCAAAAATCAAGCTATATAGTGGAACAAACTGAGATAATAATAATTAGCATAAAATTGGATAAAATAAACTATATCAGTGTTATCGTAAAGCTGTGTATACACATATACACTATATTGTCCAAAGTATTGGGGCCCTGCCTTTAGACGCACATGAACTTTAAAGGCATCCCGCTCTTGGTCCATAGGGTTCAATATTGAGTTGGCCCACTATTTGCAGCTATAACAGCTTTAACTCTTCTGGGAACCCATTGGGTAATAAATTTAAAAGAGCGAACAAAAGTCCTGGAGAGCTTAACTCCAATGTAAAAATGCATTTAAAAGCAAAGAAGGCCTTCAAAAAATTAAAGGTTGAGGGATTATCATCAGCATTCAGACTTTATAAAGAATGCAACAGGAAATATAAGGGTGCAATTAGGGCGGCTAAGATGGAACACGAACGACACATAGCGGAGGAGAGCAAAAAAAAAACCCTCAAGAAATTCTTTAACCCTTTCATGACTAAGCCTATTTTTGAAATTTGGTGTTTACAAGTTAAAATCCGTATTTTTTGCTAGAAAATTACTTAGAGTTCCCAAACATTATATATATTTTTTTAGCAGAGAATCTAGAGAATAAAATGGCGATTGTTGCAATATTTTTTATCACACAGTATTTGTGCAGCGGTGTTTTAAACGCAAATTTTTGGAAAAGGGACACTTTCATGAATTTTAAAAAATCCAAACAGTAAAGTTACCCCAATTTTTTTGTATAATGTGAAAGATGATGTTACGCTGAGTAAATAGATACCAAACATGTCACCCTTTATAATTGCACGCACTCGTGGAATGGCGACAAACTACGGTACCTATGAATTTCCATAGGCGACGCTTTAAAATTTTTTTATGGTTACCAGGTTTGAGCTACAGAGGAGGTCTAGTGCTAGAATTATTGCTCTCGCTCTGACGATCGCGGCGATACCTCACATGTGTGGTTTGAACACCGTTTACATATGCGTGCGCGACTTCCGTATGCGTTTTCTTCGCTGCGCGAGCTCGCGGGGACAGGGGCACTTTAAAAATTTTTTTTATTTATTTATTTATTTATTTTATTTTATTTTTTACTTTAAAATTGTGTTTAAAAAAAATTTTTTTTTTTTTTTACTTTTATTGCTGTCACAAGGAATGTAAACATCCCTTGTGACAGTAATAGGTGGTGACAGGTACTCTTTATGGAGGGATGGGGGGTCTAAAAGACCCCCCCATCCCTCCTTTACACTTCAAAGTATTCAGATCGTCGAAAACGGTGATTCTGAATACTGTGTACTTTTTTAAATTCGGCGCCATTGGTAGCCGAGTAAACGGGAAGTGACGTCATGACGTCGCTTCCGCGTTTACAACAAGAAGGCTGGAACGAAGCTGCTCACAGCTTCGTTCCAGCCCGCCCCCAGCCGCCGAAGATTCCCGATTGGACACCGGGCCTCCCGATCGCACGGGAGGACCGGTAACAGTGGCGGGAGGCGGCGGGAGGGGGGGGATGTCCCCTCCCTCTCCTCCGGTATAACAACCGAGCGGCTTTTAGCCGCATCGGTTGTTATACACGGGTAGCCGATCGCCCGCTGGAAACAACGGTACCGGGATGATGCCTGCAGCTGCGGGCATCATCCCGGTATAACCCCGGAAAGCCGAGTACGCATATGTGCGTACGGTCGGCGGGAAGGGGTTAAGTATGTAAACAGTAAAAAAGGGAGAACAGATCATATTGGCCCCATAAAGAATGAGGAAGGACATCTGGTTACAAAGGATGGGGAGATGGCGAAGGTATTGAATTTATTCTCCTCCTCAGTCTTCACGAGGGAATCAGGGGGCTTCAGTAACCAAAACTGCAATGTTTATCCTCATGACACATCTCAGGAAGCACCTCCATGGTTAACAGAGGACAGAATTAAAATTAGACTTGGGAAACTTAACAATAATAAATCACCAGGACCAGATGCATCAGAGGGTACTTAGGGAACTCAGTCAAGTAATTGCCAGACCATTGGTCCTAGTTTTTACTGACAGTCGACTTCTTGAAATGGTACCAGCTGATTGGAGAAAATCCAATGTAGCACCAATATTTAAAAAGGGCCCAAAATACATCCCTGGGAATTACAGACCAGTTAGCCTAACATCAATAGTATGCAAGCTCTTGGAGGGGATGATAAGGGACTAGAGACAACATTTTAGTAATGGTATCTTTAGCAGTAATCAGCATGGATTCATGAAGAATAGTTCTTGCCAAACCAATCTATTAACCTTCTATGAGGAGGTGAGTTGCCATCTAGATAAAGGATGGCCCGTAGACGTGGTGTATCTGGATTTTGCAAAAGCATTTGACATAGCTCCCCATAAACGTTTACTGTACAAAATAAGGTCAGTTGCCATGGACCATAGGGTGAGTACATGGACTGAAAACTGTCTACAAGGGCGAGTTCAGAGGGTGGTTATAAATGGGGAGTACTCGCAATGGTCGGGGGTGGGTAGTGGGGTCCCCCAGTTTTGTGCTGGGGCCAATCCTATTTAATTTGTTCATAAATGACCTGGAGGATGGGGTAAACAGTTCAATCTCTGTATTTGCGGATGACACTAAGCTAAGCAGGGGAAAACTTCTCCGCATGATGTGGAAACCTTGCAAAAAGATCTGAACAAATTAATGGGGTGGGCAACTACATGGCAAATGAGGTTTAATGTAGAAACATTTTAAATAATGCATTTGGGTGGCAAAAATATGAATGCAATCTATACACTGGGGGGAGAACCTCTGAAGGAATCTAGGATGGAAAAGGACCTGGGGGTCCTAGTAAATGATAGGCTCAGCAATGGCATGCAATGCCAAGCTGCTGCTAACAAAGCAAACAGAATATTGGCATGCATTAAAAAGGGGATTAACTCCAGAGATAAAACAATAATTATCCCGCTCTACAAGACTCTGGTCCGGCCGCACCTAGAGTATGCTGTGCAGTTCTGGGCACCAGTCCTCAGGAAGGATGTACTGGAAATGGAGCGAGTACAAACAAGGGCAACAAAGCTAATAAAGGGTCTGGAGGATATTAGTTATGAGGAAAGGTTGCGAGCACTGAACTTATTCTCTCTGGAGAAGAGAGGGGATAAGATTTCAATTTACAAATACCGTACTGGTGACCCTATAATAGGGATAAAACTTTTACGAGGAAGGGACCAAGACATGTGACCACTCATTAAAATGAGAAAAAAAGAGGTTTAACCTTAAACTACGTAGGGGATTTGTCACTGTAAGAGCTGCAAGGATGTGGAATTCCCTTCTACAGGTGGTGGTCTCAGTGGGGCGCATCAATAGTTTCAAAAAACTTTTAGATAAGCACCTGAACGACCACAACATAGAGGAATATACAATGTAATACTGACATATAATCACACACATAGGTTGGAGGTGTGTCTTTTTTTCAACCTCACCTACTATGTAACTATATAACGCTGTCCACAAAGTTTAGGAGTGTGTCTATGGGAATGTTTGACCATTCTTCCAGAAGCGCATTTGTGAAATCAGGCACTGATATTGGACGAGAAGGCCTGGCTCACAGTCTCCGTTCTAATTTATCCCAAAGGTGTTCTATCAGGTTGAGGTCAGGACTCTGTGCAGGCCAGTCAAGTTCCTCCACCCCAAACTCATTCATCCATGTCTTCATGAACCTTGCTTTGTGCACTGGTCCAAAACATTTGGTGCAGGGGGGATTATGGTGTGGGGTTGTTTTCCAGTGATTGAGCCTGGCCCCTTAGTTTTAGTGAAGGAAACTCTTAAGGTGTCAGAATACCGAGACATTTTACACAATTTCATGCGCCCAACATTGTGGGAACAGTTTGGGGATGGCCCCTTCCTGTTTCAACATGACTGCGCACCAGTGCACAAAGCAAGGTCCATAAAGACATGAATGAGCGAGTTTTGAGTGGAGGAACTTGATTGGCCTGCACAGAGCCCTGACCTCAATCCAATAAAACAGCTTTGGGATGAATTACAGCAGAGACTGCGAGCCAGGCCTTCTCGTACAACATCAGTGCCTGACCTCACAGATGCGCTTCTGGAAGAATGGTCAAACATTCCCATAGACACACTCCTCAACCCTATGGACAGCCTTCCCAGAAGACTTGAAGCTGTTATAGCTGCAAAGGGTGGGCCAACTCAATATTGAACCCTAAGACTAAGACTGGGATGCCATTAAAGTTCATGTGCGTTTAAAGACAGGCGTCACAATACTTTTCACAATATAGTGTAGATCTTTTTCCTTCAACCAACTCCCCAATCCCCGCTATAAAAGGGGGGAATCACCCACTGCAGCAGTTCACCCACTATTCTGACAGTTGCAGCCAACACCTGTCAGAAAACCAGAACAGTGGCATGCATCTGATTGGCTGCAGCCATTGTTCTGCACTTGACTCCTTCCATATTTTAATTGAAGAATGTTGGGTGGGAGGGGGCAAATAAACATATCAAATTTAGGAACCATACGAACTGTGTACAGTGTGTACCCAGCTTTGGAGAGCATGCTATGGCATGAGTTTTTTAAAGCTGGTAAGAAAAACAGGAAGAGAGTATTTACATTTGGGGACTTGGGTGAAATCAAGGACAATGCATATAAATCTTCTTTTACACTCTTTTACAAACAACAGTTAAAGTAGAACTAAAGCCATTTTGGATAAAGTAGGGGAGGGTTATAATCACAGTATGATTTATGATTGCCATCTCTGGCCCATTTGGCAGATTTCCCATCAGTTCCCGTCCCAAACCAAAAACAGGGAGTGGGAGGAAAACCCTCTAAAGACAGGGACTCCTTGGTTGTCACTACGGTCAGCAGAACTACTGTCTCTATTGGAAGATATTCTCACTATTCTTGTTCTTGGGACAACTTAAAATTTGTTTTCTTTTTTATAACTTTCACTTTCAGTGATAATAGTAAACAGGACAACTAGAAAGGATGAATCTCCTTAATGGGGGCACAGACAACAATGAACACTTAACGATTGTTCTACGCCCCCCCTCAACTCTATTCAAAGCTAAAAAAATGTTTTGCCTTTAGTTATACTTTACACCTGAGCCGGCGATATACTTGCTTGGTCTCCTGTCACCCAATATGCCTAAGGATGCTAAGAGACTGACCCTGCATGTGTTAAAGGCTGCAAGATGTCTGATTGCCTCTCGTTGGTGAAATACGCAAGAACCATCTACACTAGAGTTCCACTCCCATATTCAAGAGATTAAACTCAAGGAAGTTCTTATGGCCTATCACATATCCTATATAACACACTCCCCATTTATGAATGGGTTTGGGAAACCTGGATCTGTTTCAAGGACACCACCTAAGATATCTTGTAGCCTTCGTTCTGTCCATCCTAGTGTTCCCTTGCTGCTTCCTCCTCACCTTCTTTATACTCCACCTGTGTTAGCTTCCCCTTTTACTCCACCTATGTTAGCTTCGCCTTTTAGTCCACCTATGTTAGATTCCCCTTTTTAATATTTTTTCCTCAGACTGGAACTCTGCTTTAACCGTATCTTCTTGTTGGTTTTACATGAAACTAATACAGCTTTGGATTATACTACACAAATGTAAATTTTAGGTTGATGCCCCGTATATTACTGTTTTGTAACGATAGGTAGTTCATATGATCCAAGTGACAGGTTGTGAGATGATTTCTACATATGCATAGTTACCAGGTTCTTCTATGGACTTTTCCATTAATGGCTTTGTTACCTCGGACTTTATGTAGGGTGACTGATTTTTTTATCTCTCCCCTGAGATTACTCAATATCTGACCCTTTGCTGGTTTAATTTTGACTGTGATGAACACAGAAGCCCTATTATGCAGTAATTTTGGAAAATGTTTTTCTAATTTTTAAAAAAAAATTATATTAAAAAAAAGCTAGCGATAGAGACTGCATCATATATGGAATTTTTGATTTGCCCATGGTTCCACTTTACTGAAAGAGTATAAAGTAATAATGTAAATTACAAATAAGGTAAAGTACAAAGAAACAGCCTACCATCCTTCCCTAAGCTGTTGACAATCAACCTAATTCTAATTGGATGCTGTAGAATACTTTGCTTTTCATGATATTTCTGCCCCTTGAACTGCTTTCCTCTGTAATTCCGTACATCTGAAGTATTGCTAATTGTTCCTCTCTTTGGTAGAAGTATGGACCTGTGATACTAATCCATGTTGTTGGATTCTGTGTAATCATTATATGTGTATTTCTTTGCAAACAACACACACACAGATCAAACTGCAAGCATAGAAGTGATGGATCATTATTCAATTGCAGATTTTGCATGTTATTGTATACTCTCACTGTAAAAGTTCTCTCTTCCAGTGCAGGTGAAAACCCAACTGCAAGGGAGTTTGCTCATATAGTCTAGGGCAGGGGTGTTCAAACTTTTTTCAAAGAGGGCCAAACTTGATGAAGTGAACATGCGTGAGGGCCGACCATTTTGCCTGACATTCTTCGAACCATTAAACTTTGGTCTAAGTGTGTTTGTCCGAGCACTAATACACTGCCCAACAAGAATTCCTTTGTGGCTATATGTGGTGAAGAGATGAGCTTGGGTGTGTTATTTGTATATATATATATATATATATATATATATATATATATATATATATATATATATATATATATATATATATATATATATATATATATATCTATATATCTTTTGTGGCCCCCAACGAATCCCCAAGCGCCGCTCAAGACTAAAGATGAGCTTGTGCGTGTTATTTGGATATACCGAGGGAAATTTGAGGGAAAAAAATAATTTAAATAAAGAAATGTGAAGCAAAATAAAGGTCAGTGCCTATCAATGCAGCCAAATCAATGCCCATCTGCAGCCTCACAAGTGTCATGAATACAGCCTCACCATTGCCATGAATGCAGTCTCAAATGCAGCCTCACCATTGACATGAATGCAGCCTTACCATTGACATGAATGCAGCCTTACTATTGCATAAATGCAGCCTCACCATTGCATGAATGCAGGCTTAACCATTGCATGAGGGCAGTCTCACCATTGCATGAATGCAGCCTCACCATTGACATGAATGCAGCCTCAAATGCAGCCTCACCATTGCATGAATGCAGCCTTACCATTGCCATCAGTGCAGCCTGATCAATGCCCATCTGCAGCCTCGGAGGGGATAGGGAGGGGACAGGGACGAGCGCCAACAGATTACATACAGGAGAATCTCCTGTTTTCTCAGCGGCCTCTTTAATACAATGTCCTGCCTCCTCTGTACGGGTATATATCTTTTGTGGCCCCCGCGGCGCTCAGGGATTTGTTGGGGGCCACAAAAGATATACATAGCAGATTTCCAGTGGGACTCTGATCCTCTGCTTCCCAGCAAACAGAGCTCCTCAACCTCCAGCAGTGGACTGTCTCCCAGCATCATCAAGTCCAAGCACTGCATCAGTCTTGAGTCTTGAGGATACCTGAAGGAGGCTGCAGGGATCAGTCTAGCAGTGCACAGGAGTCTCTGGGAGCAGGGGATCAGGTAAGTAAAACTGCTTTACCTAGTCACCCTAGATATATATGAGCACTTAACCTATGGTGTGCTGGTGCAGCCCCACTGCAAAGGTTGCATTTTTACAAAATTTTTACAGAGTTTAGCTTTAAAGTAGCCGCAAGTACCAACTAATTGGTATCTGAAGAAAATGTTGCCCCAACATTTCACATTCCTGATATGTGCTTGTTGTACCATACCATGTTAGAAAGTATCCCGTTTTCTTTGTATTGCTTCCTTTGTGTGAAATCCCTGCTGATCTTGACAGTCCCCCTGCTCTCCTATTTCATACTGACCGCACTAGGTATGAAAGCACATCCTTCACAGCGTGGTCAGTTTTCTGGTTGTGATGGGAGAACAGCTTGCCTAGTCTCCAATGATCAGACTTGTGCTGACTCCCCGTTCACCAGGAAGATCTGTATACTGCTGTTTCTCCACCCCACCTCTCTAAGCCCGTTATATAGCTGAGAACAAAGATTATGTGATCACTTATTAAAAAAAGAAAAAAAAAAAAAGGTATTTATAATGTTTTTTTTTTTTTTTAAGATAAATACACAAACATTTTGTCTTTTATTCCTATTTAGGCCTATTTGGGAGCACATGACGCATGATGTGTACAAATCAATGGTTCCCTATGAGGGTCGTCATAACCGATTGCAGACCAGCTGCTGCAGTTGTACTGCGGCAACATGGCTCGGCTGCGCGAATCGCCGTTATGTTACGTCGGTAACATAGACGGCCACTAGGGGGTGCGTGCGGGCCGCTGCTCCCCGAGCTAATGCGAGTGCCCGGCAAACTCGATCACCGCCGGGCTCCCGCGATCGCTCGGCCCACACGGAGAACCCGGAACTGTGTGTGTAAACACACAGTTTCCAGTTCTCTGAGGGGGGAAACGGACAGATCTTCTGTTCATACAGATGAACAGCGATCTGTTAGTTTCCCTGCACAGTCCCCATCTTCCCTTCAGTTACAACACACACTAGGACACACATTAACCCTTTCACTGCCCCCTAGATTTAACCCCTTCACTGCCAGTGACATTTTTACAGTAATCAATGCAATTTTAATCGCACTGATCGCTGTATTAATGCCAATGGTCCCAAAAATGTGTCAACATTTTCCGACATGTCCGCCATAATGTCAAAGCCATGATAAAAATCGCTGATCGCCGCCATTACTAGTTACTATTACTTTTTTACCAAAAATATGTAGAAGAATACGTATCGGCCTAAACTGAGGAAAAAAAAACATTTTTATATATTTTTTGGGGATATTTATTATAGCAAAAAGTTAAAATTAATACATACACTGGTTCACAATCAGTAGCCACAAATTTTTTATACAAGGTATAAAACCCTGGCTATAGGTTTACACATTTCTCAAAATGTGTCTTAAACCTGCTAACATTTTATTGAATTCCTGGTGCTTTGGCGTGCATTTCATTAAATTCCAGTTCTGTTAAGTAGTCTGGGCATTTTCCAAGCTTGGAGAGAACCCTTGTGAGTACAGTCTATGCAGGAACATTTCAGAGACACGGATGGAAGAAGGAAGGTATGATTGCTTGCCTAGCTGCTGTCACACTAAGATGCTGGTGTAAAAAAAAAAAAAAAAAAGAATACTAGATAAAGTGGTATTAACCAGCATCCTTGGCATCTGGGATTTGCTGAGCTATAATAATATTGATAAACAAAGAGGAAAATGCTGCGCTATCCAGTGAGACAAACTAAAAAACTGAAAAACACTAGCTGCTAGCACACAACAAACCAAGTTTTCAAAATGTAAAATAATAATACAGTGCAGCGCTACATGCATAGATATGATGTGGTGTGCTCATGTGGAACAATGTAACATATAGTGACAAACATCCAAAATATGTGTGAGTAGTGACCTGCTATAAATGGACAAAGTAATGTCTATGTAAAATGTGACAAACACAAAATTCCATCAATCGTGGGGTGAGTGACCGTCTTCTCCGGAGAGGATGAGGGTACCATGTATCCTGATAAGGCTATGGGCACTCGAATGTAAAAGTGGCCACAAATGACATAAAACTTCAAGAAGGAAAGATGGGTACCCTTACCGGATCAGTAGGACGCATCCTACTGATCCGGACACAGGGACACGGGCCCCTGTTGATGACTGTGTAGTTGAAATGCGTTGGGCCAGCCCTCAGCTTCCCACATTGCCATTTTTTATACTTTTTATCTGCTTCGTGATCACCTGTATTTTGTATTGGTTTTTTTGGACATTAAAAACCCCATTTGATTTACACTATGTGGAGTTCCCCTTTTTCTTCCTCCATGGGCCCATTGAGAATCATTTTCTCCTGATTTTCCTGTTCTGGAACCGGAGATCAAGTGCACCGGAGGTCCAACGCCTGCCTGAGATAACCATCCCTCATTGGTGATTGAGACAAAGGACGCCATCCGGTTGGATTTCCTGGACACAACACCCCTTTATGCCTGATAAGACGCACTGCCATACGGTAGATGCGTCCTACTGATCCGGTAAGGGTACCCATCTTTCCTTCTTGAAGTTTTATGTCATTTGTGGCCACTTTTACATTCGAGTGCCCATAGCCTTATCAGGATACATGGTACCCTCATCCTCTCTGGAGAAGACGGTCACTCACCCCACGATTGATGGACTTTTGTGTTTGTCACATTTTACATAGACATTACTTTGTCCATTTATAGCAGGTCACTGCTCACACATATTTTGGATGTTTGTCACTATATGTTACATTGTTCCACATGAGCACACCACATCATATCTATGCATGTAGCGCTGCACTGTATTATTATTTTATAATAATATTGATAAATATATCTGTAATCAATAATACATCAGTAAATGCAAGCAGTGTAAGTACCCGGTATCAGCCTCTTGCAGTCCCTGTACAGCAGGGCTGGAGCATGAGAAAAATAACCAGCACAAAGAGCCAATAAGTTCATGTGCTGACAAGAAGCATATTAATAGGAGGAAAAAGCAGAGTGAAAGAGAGATGAGCTTATCAGCGAGCTTCTTTTCCTTTAGTGTCCAATCACAGGCTGGGACAAGTCCAGGACAACCTAGGCTTAGAGGAAGTGGGTTGAATGATGCTGGACATCAGAACAATGACATCTAGTGGCAGAAAAAGTACTGCAGGGGAAATCTCTGTTATTTTATCAACTGGCTATTCATTTTTATCTTTTTTTTGTTTTGCTGACATTCTGCTTTTAAGCTGAACTCTAGACAGATAATAGATACATGTTCATGTATTATTGTAGCTCTGTATTTGTCATTACATCAATAAATGTATTTTATAAAATACAAAAAGTGTAAACAGCTGAATTTCACCTGGTATCAGCCTCTTGCAGTACAGCAGAGCTCAGGCCAGGGAAGGGGGAACTATACAAGGAGCTAATCTGCTCATTTGCTGACAATGAACATGCTGACAAGAGGAGAAAATTGAATTGCAGAGAGATGAGCTCATTAATGTGATGCTTCTCCTTAACTTTCCAGTCACAGGCTGAGGTTGGGGTCCATGAAGGACTGGGCTCAGAGGAAGCGGGTTGAATCATGCTGCCAGTCATTCAACCTGGAAGATTGAGGACATCTAGTGATAGAAAAGATGTACTGCGACAGCAGCTTCAGATTAAAGATATTTCAGCAAAAGCTGCTTTGTAATCTTTTAATGTGCTTTTTCTTTCTTTATTTTTCTGTTCTGCTTTAAATTCCCCTCATATCACAATGCTAACCTACTAATAGTTGACAAATTTGTTGACGCATCATTTTGTAGACATCAAGAACTGGAAACATAAACTGGTAACCATTTTGGAAGAAGTCATTTTATGGTAGTTAGATACTCTCCCACACATACATTTCAGTATCGACCAGAAACAACTGCAGTGAGAATATTATTAATGAGCCCAAGCTACTGACATAATCACTGTTCCTTTCATCATTAATATTACTCATGCCTTGACCTTCAGCACATTGGATGGGGGGGGGGACTCCTACACGTTTATTTTAAACATTCCTCAGTCTCCGGAGAATTAACTATCTGAATGCTGAGCTATAGAAGAGGTGGGTCCTTCATCATGATATTCAATTTGTGGTCCTTTCGGGAGAGACAACATGATAGACATATTAAATGGGCCGGTGTCTGTGCAATCCATAAAGTTTATGTAGCATGAAAGCCATTGATGGTGAAGTATTATGAACAGAAATCCACGCTTGCAATAACAAGCTAAAGAGTTCACGTCTTTCTTCCATCACAGTCTATTGCTTTATAGTCCCATAAGCAACTAAAAGTTTAAAGCAACAACTCTCCCCCTGCCTGAACAAAAGAAAAAAGTCTATACAGCTCTGACTGCTTATACAAAAATGATGCTTCCTATATTAATGCTAAAAGGTATCCAAATGTACTGGAACTAAACTGCTGCTCAAGGGTGTCATAACACTGAAAGCTAATCTCTGGGAAAGCCAATATGCCGAGAGATAGTGGAAATGGGTCATGATACCCTGAAGAGACATTGTTCACAAAAGGTTTTTGCTTTTAACAGTTATTTATTTTATAGCTTATTTTGCTTATTAAATTTGTTCGAACAGCACAATGTCTATGTTACACGATAACTTCTCTAGACACTAGAGGCCTGCTGTATAAAAAGAGTCTACAAGTGTAAGGCAACTTAATCTATTCACTTTCTGAAGCTGCATACATTTATAAAGTCAGTTGAAGCTGAACTCTAGGCAGATATAAAAGATATGCAGCTCTGCATTCATTAACATCTTACCTGGAATGAAAAATACTGAGTTTTTTACTGATCTGAAATGAGATGCATTGTTGTCTATGGGACATTGCACACAGCTGAGTAAAGATCAGTAATATCAGTGCTATATCAAAGAAAAAAGGCACCAAACCAGGTAGTAAAGGCAAACTTAATATGGTAGCACCCAATATGGTTGGTAATTAGTCAAGCATAAAATGGATACGCAATAGTGATAACACAATTTAGCATACAAAGTGGTTCAGAAAGGACTAGGCATAAGATGACATTTGACATCCAGATCAGCATTAACAGTAGCAACTTTCTCAAGTGCAGCAGTGAACAGTAGTAAAGATTGATTTACCGAGTGCTGGAACTATACTGCCAGAGCGCATTTATGGCAGCGATGCTAGTCCTAGACCGACAGGGCATGCACTGTCCAAAAGAGAAGGAGAATGGTAGCGGATGGGGCAGGGGAACTAAGCTTGCAGAATAATTTTTACGGGAGGGTCAGTCCAGCTATTGTTGGGGCCCTTTAAGAGCATTGGTGCACTTAACAACAGTCCCAGTTAACCTGCATGCAGTATAGGTACAGTATAGGTATGTATAGTCTTGGCTCAGGTGTAAGGTAGATTCGGTTCAGATGTGGTAAAGGTTCCGTATAATGCGGTATAAGGTTGGTATAGGTGCAGTCTATGTTTGGAATAAGTGTGGTATAGAGTGCAATACGGGTGCGGTATGGATTTGGTACACTTGGTGTCCTGCTCTCAGTGGCTCAGTTACTGCTAGAAGTAGGGTTGCACCAATACCGATACTAGTATTGGTATCTGTGCCAATTCCGAGCATTTGCACAAGTACTTGTACTTGTGCAAATGCTTGTCCCGATACTTATGCAGCCTCAGGGGTGATCGGTGTGGCGGTGGGGGGGAGTTACAAGCACTGATCTCCCTGTATAGCTTTTCTGACAGCCGCGTCTCCTTCTCTCCGTCCTGCAGCTGTCAGGGAGATCGGTGCTTGTTATTGCCCCCCGACTGCACTGATCACCCCCGGCTGTCCCCCTCTGTGCTCCCCGTGTCCTTCTCTGGGTCCCCCTGCGTCCTCCCTGGCTCTCTGTGTCCTCCTCCGGGTCCTCCTCTGTGTCATCCTCCGGGTCCCCCTCTGTGTCACCCTCGGGGTCCTCCTGCATCCTTCCCCGTTCTCCAGCCCCTCCTCCAGTCCCCCCATGTCCTCCTTTGGTCCCCTGTCCTCCTCCGGGCCCCCTTGTGTCCTCCCCCGCTCTCTGGCTCCTCCACCAGTATTGTAAAACAAAAACAAAAAAAAAAAACACTGACTCCATCCACTGCCCCCCACGAAAAAAGAAAGCATTGTAAAAAAAAATAACAGAAAATATATTTTAAAAAATTGTAAAAAACCCCCCCAAAAAAACAAAAACTACCGACACATGTGCCACTGTCACATGACATTAAAAAAATATTGGTAATCGGTATCGCTGAGTACTTGAAAAAAAGTATCGGTACTTTTACTCGGTCTTATAAAAAAGTGATATTGGTGCAACCCTAGCTAGAAGTATAAGCAATGGGCAAAAAGCCCTCTCATCAGTCCCTGGGATGCTGTAGTGAGTTCTTGATGTAGAAGGGGGGCACCTTTAGCCTCTTTCTGAATAATTTGTAAAAAGGCTTTGTACTTTGTGAACAGGTTTGCCTAATACAAAGTGCTCCATGATTAGACAAGAGGAGAGGAGGGGTGGGCAGAGTGTCTGCAGCTGCAGGAGCTGAGACCTGAAGGTCGAGCATCTCAGTACCGGAAATATAGGGATAGCTGTGCTCCTGGTGCTCAGTAAAAAATGTAAATGAAAGAGATAAATCCACGAGGTGGCATACACCTAGTTGGACTTAACCCATAGAAATCAATCAAATTTCAGAAAGTGGCTGAATTCCTGGAATTCAGCTTTAACTATACTTGCACATGACTGAGTATCCTTTATAAATTGAATTTTCAGGGTCTGACCACACTGACCAGTGCACTCCATCATCTTAGGGTGTAATCATATAACATCGCTCCATACTGCGTCCTGGCCTGCTTTAAAAGGTGAGGTCAGTTTTTAAAAGGAAAGCAGAGGGACTGGCAGGAACACCAGGGATTTCACACAAAGGAAGCAATACAAAACGAACAGGATACTTTTTCATACAAGTACATGGTACAGCAGGCACATATCAGGAATATGAAATGTTGGGTTAACATATTCTTTAAGATATCAGTTTAAGGTGATTCTTTAAATGAAAAATGGTAGCTCCCGGGGCATGACCTGCATTGGCATGTGAGCGGTCGCTTGACACTAAGCTTCCACTCCCTATCCTGCATCGATCCTTTCCTCTGAGGCTTACCAGCTCCTTTCCACTCCGGCTTGCTGGGCCTTGCACCTTTGACATGGCAGCCTCAATTTCTGAGCCTGACGTATGATGACGAGAAAAGGTCGGCAAGAAGTTGCGGCTTTGGCGGCTCCAGGGACTCAAGATGGTGCCCAGCAACAGCCCCTACGCTGCACTGAGAAAAGCAGAGACACAGCAAGTAAGGTACCTAGACCCCCTAAACAGTAGGAGAAGGAACCACCCTTGGATATGCTGTATTTTTCTCACAAGCTGTCTGGTGCTTATGGCCCTTCTCACGCTATAGTGCACGAATCTCCTCTCCTCCCTGAACCTGCTAGCATAGATGAAACAGCCATCCTGGAAGAGGGAGAACTGGGACATGAGGTGGGGGATCCTGCTTTGGAGACAACAGATCAGGACACTGTTGAAGCCCCACAGCCTACCCTTAGTGAAATCCTAGAAGAGGTGCAAAAATGTACAGCATCAGTTGATTTGAAAGAGGCTTTGACGGGCTTTGCGAGGTAGTCTCCCTTCTACGCCAAGACCTACATAAATTTAGGGAGTGTAATATGGCTGTTGAAGGCCGAATCAGTGATTTGGAAGATTAGCTCTCACCACTTGTCCATGATGCAAAAATGGCCCCTCAACAGGCTTTGGCTGTCACAGATCACGCAGATGATATAGAAAACCAACTACGCTGCAATAATGTTCGCATAGTAGGGTTGTCTGAGAAAGTGGAGGGCAGAGACCCTACAGCTTTTGTGGAACAGTGGCTGCTGGATATTTTTGGCAGGGAGGTGTTCACTCCTTTTTTGCTGTAGAGAGAGCACATCGTACATCTCCGCGGCCTCTACTACTTCGCCATCAATCTAGATCCATGTAAGCTTGCCTTCTAAACTACAGAGACCATGAGATTATCTTACACCTTGCTAGAGAAAACGAATATTTTATATAATGGCGTGAAAGTGTCATTCTATCCCAACTTCTTCATGGACGTCCAGCAGAAGCGAGCAAAATTTGCCCATGTTGAAAAATGGTAGCTTCAATAAATATTTTATGAATACAAAAATCACCGACTTTTTAAGTAAACTTCAGAACTGACCTCCTGGTTATTATGCTTTTAGCTTTTTGGAAAGCACATACTTTGTTCTCTATCAAAACTCATTGATTTTACTGTAAAACAGTAAAAGAAAAGCAAATTTGTTTCAAGGATACACAGAACAGCTTGGGGCCCGGAGCTCATTACGAATTCCTGAAGATGAGTAAATTTGTTTACCAGGAATCAGTGTGGCCATCAGCCTCGCCTGCCGCCCACCTAGAGCTGAAGGTCACCAAGTATATGCTGTTTAGAGCTCCGTCTGATTTTTGTTTTCAAGTGATTGAGTCATTTCAAAGAGCTGAGGGCCTAAAAATCCTACATTAATGCTAACATAAAAAAATTAATCTATCTTTTTTAAAGCCCGTACATTCATTGTCAAGAGAAAGGGAAAAACGATTGATGGGTACATTTTGACAAGGAGAAAATCACTCTAAAAAAATGGCAAGATTTTAGTGGCATTCAAACCCAAAGTAAGCTTGTCATATGTATAAAGCATTTAAGATGACATAAGGAGTTAAGAGCCGGCATCTAGAGATATGAAAGCTTTCAGATTGCAAGTTTACAGTTCTCAGGAGATCTACTATTGCTCTCAGCTGCTCCTCATTTGGAGGGACTGTCCATCTCATAGAACCCAATCCTTCAGTTAACCTTTTTTTCGGTTTGATGTGTGTTTACCTCTATAAGGAAAAAAATAACTTTTTAAAGTATCTAAACCCTATTTTTTATTGGGTAGAGTAGGGACAGATAAGAGCCTCTCAGGTTTGTCTGTAAAGGTTCTATTCAGGTCATGGTATAGCTAGTAGTAGATAGTCTCATCAGCTATTACAGCTGCTTTAAGGAGTGTCTGTAGGAGTGTCTGTAAAATACCCCAGCATTTATATCCACACAGGTAGCACAGGTACCTTGACCTCTGCCAGGTTTATATTAATCTAAACATAGAAATATAAAATATAGAAAAAAGCACCAGACCATCAAACAGATAAAAAAAGTATTTGGTAACTTTGGTAATCATTGCTCTTCAGCAACTATTACTATGCTTTTCCAAAAAAAAGAAGAAACCTTACGGTTTTGAGTCCATTTAAGTTTTATCCTATGTTGAAGCCTGAGGAGGGGGGAGAGGGTTTGTTTGGCCCCCAAAACATATTGACTCTTTGTATAACCTGTTTACCAAGAAGTCATGTTACCTTGAACACTTTTATACATTTTTTGGTCTGGTGCTTTTTTTTTTTACATTACGGTTACTGTTATGATCTATCATGCATTGATTGTAAGCCATGTTGTAATAAAATAGTCATTAAGTCATCGTTATTGAGCCAGCATTTTTCTATTGATTGGACTATTGTTTGGCTTGCGGATACCTGGCTGTGCACCAGTGTCCTATTCTAATTGGATAAGGATAGTGTAGGTTTGAGCACTCTCATTCCTTGTTTAATTACTTTACTGTTGGGTAGTCACTGGGGGAAGCCTTGCTGTGTGGGAGCTGCCAGACCTATTAACCAGTTCGGTTTAGGAAAAAAATTGTTGCTTTTTTTTCATGTGTAAAAGTCTTCATTTCTGGTAATAAAATTATTTAAATACCCAAAACATTATATATTTCCCGAAAGCAGACGCCCTGTAGAATAAAAAGATGATAGTTGCAAATCTTTATGTCACATAATATTTGCGTAACTGTTTCTTAAACGTAAATTTTCAGGAAAAAATATAATAAAATTAATTTTAGTGTAAGCACACACTATACCACTCATTTTTTTTGCTAAAATATAAAAGATAAGATTGCGCTAAGTAAAGAGATACCAAACATGCCAAGTCTTAAAATTGTGTGCACCCGTGATATAGCAAAAAAACGACTGTACCCAAAAATCTCAATAGGTGAAGTTTTAAAAGCTTCTACAGCTCATCAGTTTAGAATTAAACAGGAGCTCTTTTGCTAGTTTAGCGCCCTCTAGTGTATGCTAGAAGTAGTATGTGGTGTGTTATGCCCCGTACACACGGTCGGATTTTCCGACAGAAAATGTGTGATAGGACCTTGTTGTCGGAAATTCCGACCGTGTGTAGGCTCCATCACACATTTTCCATCGGATTTTCCGACACACAAAGTTTGAGAGCAGGCTATAAAATTTTCCGACAACAAAATCCGTTGTTGGAATTTCCGATCGTGTGTACACAAATCCGAAGCACAAAGTGCCACGCATGCTCAGAATAAATAAAGAGATGAAAGCTGTTGGCTACTGCCCCGTTTATAGTCCCGACGTACGTGTTTTACGTCACCGCGCTCAGAATGATCGGATTTTCCGACAACTTTGTGTGACCGTGTGTATGCAGGACAAATTTGAGCCAACATCCGTTGGAAAAAATCCTAGGATTTTGTTGTCGGAATGTCCGATCAATGTCCGACCGTGTGTACGGGGCATTAGAGTTGAAAGTAGGTAAATTCTAGTTTGGCTCAGAGCTAAATCTGAGCCATGGAATCTGGTTCAGGATTCATTGAAGTTCAGGGCTGAATGACTCATCCTGACAGCTCCTCTGGTGCCTCCCCCTGGTCTGGGAGCTTGGAGAATCTTCTAGAATTAGTGGGTGGAGGCTAGGAGGAGCTGCCTTGAATATTTACAAGGGCTCGGCCAATCCCCAGTAGTGGGCTGGGAGGGGGCAGTGCTTACCTCATAAATAGACATGAGCCAGGCCAGCAGGACAGTCAGTGGAAGATGGAGATCCAGTGCTGAGGAAGCTGTTGGTGGCCCTCAGGGTGCTCCCTAGTCTGGTGTTGACCTTGGGCTGGGTTTGGGTGCTGGAAGGATCCTGCCATAACACATGGAAGGAAACCCTTCCTGGAGGCATGGGAGCAAGAGAGAGCAGAATGAGTAGATCAGTTGGGGACTAACAAGGGGGAGACTGCCATATGTAGCCAGTCTCCCTGAAGACAGCGCTGCACTTAAGTCTTCATCCTTCCCTGAGAGATCTCCTGAGAGTCAGTCGGGAGGACTGGTGTGAGAGTTAGCCTGGAGGGCTAGTGAAAGGGGCAGCTGCAGCCAGGTGGGTTGGCAGTGCCTGAAGAGGTGGTGCTGGTACCAGTAGGCATAGAGGAGGGGTACAAGCTGTTTCACTACATTTTTGCTACACAAGTGGCTATGAGTTCCTGCCTGTAAAGGGCTAAACTCTGACTGGGAGCCATTATTCTGCAGTAATTCAGCTGGAGCAAGCAAGAATGTGTGAGCAGGAGGAATGTAAAGGAGACTCTATATAGCTGTATATAGGAAGATGCCCCTGAAGTTGTTGCTGAAGTTCTGCTGAAGACAAGTGGGCATCCTATAACCTCCCATCCCTATCCAAGTTATTAACCCTCAAAAAATAACAAAAACAAAGTCACAGACTGTTCTCTGACTCTGGGTGTTTGTGAAAATTTGGAGTGCCTGGCTGTGCAGGAGTGGGGGATCCAAGTTCATCAGCAGTCCCTACGGGGGTGTGCTACACTAGAATTATTGTTTTCACTCTGATGTTTGTGGCGATGTGTCACATGTGTGGTGCGACCTTGGTTTTATATATATATATATATATATATATATATATATATATATATATATATATATATATATATATACGCATGCACACCCTGGGTGTGCGTTTACGTTTGCACATGTGTGCAAGGCAACATGGGCTACGGCAATCTTTTTTAAAATACATTTTATTGTAATTATATTTTTTTAGACTTTTTTCATGTATCTATGTATTTATTTTAACTTGATTGCTATTACAAGGGGTTCATAAACCCCTAAGTGATAGCATTGGGCAGGTGACAGGTACACTTTTTGGAGACATTAGGGGTCTAATAGACCCCAATGTCTCCCCAGTCCTTCGCAGCATTTCACCTGCTGTGTGATAGTGATCGGCGGCTAGGGAGCTGCCACATCACTTTCACTTTCAAACCCACAGCCTGCTGAACAAATGGATCACAAGTTGATGGTTGCTACTTTCATCCAAATTTTACATTTCTGCATTTGTAAATTTAAAAGCCAATATAAAGGAATATTAGTGGTAAAAAAAAGCCCTTGTGGATTTAATGAACCTTTTTTTGGTTAATTCTCCTTTAAGGGGGCGTGTCCTATGCCTGTATATGTTTGCTAGTAGGTGTCCCTCATTCCCATCTCAAAATGTTGGGAGGTATGCTATCATCCAACCTTTAAAGTACTGCATTTGTTACCTTGAAAAGCTAGTTCAAAGGTTATGTATTGGTGAAAAAAGCACTTGTGAGTTTAGCTAATCATTTTTGCTTACTATTTCTTCCAGGTTAGTGGAACTGAGGGGGCGTTGCAGGGACATGTCCTTTACTTTCATACTTTGTAACAAAAGCTGTCCCTCTTTCCTTTCTCAGAAAGTTGGATGGTATGGTTCTGCCTATTACCCTTTTTGGAATCTGGTACAGATCGAGGTCCCCATGAGCAAATTCAAAGTCCCCATACCATGCTGTAAAAATTAAACTATCTATGTTTTTTGAATACGCAGCTTGGTGTCCGTCCGTTAAGACCCTTAACACACATGTGTGTTAAAATCTGTAAAACGGCAACACAAAAATCTCATACTTTCTCTGCGCCTGTTCTTCGTCTCAGTGGGGTTCACCAATACAGAAAGCTGTCACGGTAAGACAAACTGTTTTTTTTTTAGCTTAGGAAAGCACTTGTTCTTGTAGAAAAGATGGTTATTTCTAATTTCCCTGGCATATTATTTTTCTTCTCCCAAGCAGGCCTATCCTCCTACACCTTGCACAGTGCGGCTAGGCTCCTATAAGGAGTCCACCCCCAACCTCAAATATGTGCCAGAAAGAAGTGTGATTAACGGCACGCTGCTTTAAAACTATATGTCCTTCTGTGACATGCCCTAATCCCCCCTCTGCTCAGCTTAATTGACTGGTATGTGAAACCTTGTAAAAAAATGATTACTTGATGTTAAACAAGTGAATTATTGACATTTAAAAGCAGTCACAGAATGGATGTAATAACTCAAAAAGTCTGCTGGCTAAAGCAGACGCACTTACACAGGGCCTGGTCTTACCACTGCGGACCACATGAATCCAAAAGAAAACACACTGAGAGGGTAATCTATTTAAAAATCTCAACAATCTCCTAATTCCCTTAGCAATTCTTTATGTTACCTTTAACTCCCCAGGAAATCCAGCATCCGAATTAGACAATTGCAAACAGATGTGTGCTGGTTAACCTTTGTTGCTACCTGGATGGCGGATTGGTGAAGTTGGGCATGATGCAGAAAAAAGAATGAATGGATAGACATGTAATCTGCTGGACCCTATATAGATCGCAGAAGGCTATAGGTAGTTATTAAAGTACATCTGAACCTAAAAACAAAAAAAAATAAAATACTGCAGCTTACCAGTTCTTATATGTGGAGGTTGCATTCATTTTCATTTTAGCAAGTACAGAAATACCTGATGATCTTGCAAGAAATACAGCATACTTGTCACTTCATGTAAGCTAAACTGGAACCACAAACATCCCTATCCTTATTGCATAAACTACTAATCCTATCATCACTCCCCCCACCCCAACCCCAAACTTCATACTTGTAATAGAAATAAACAAAGGCAGACATGTTTGAAGTCCATTCTGGGTGACATCAAAAATGGCCACCACTGATTTTCAATGGCAACTACAACAAAATGGCCACCGCACGATATTCGGTCTCCACTAGATAAATGGCATCTATCACAACCAATCCGGGTCCCCTGATGAAGTCACGTGATGTAATGCGTAAGGCATCCCGGACCGGAAGTGACGTTGGAAACTCATATGCTGATTGTGTTTTGATACGCTGAGGTATTTTACTATTTTTTTTATAAATTCTTGTATTGTAACTACTACACTATGGGAGGTCACTTTGTTTTATCCTAAACATACGGATAAGCACGGTGGAGGGAGCCTTAAAGGGACCATCACCATGGATCATTAAGACACATTTGTCAGATCTGTAACCAGGCTTAGATCGGTGGAACATCGCCCTGAGTAAGGAATTGTAATCAAAAGGCGTATTTACTTACTTATAAAAGTGAGAGTTCTGGGAACACAGAGGTGTCACAAGGAGGTGAAAACACACTCATATGTTACATCACCACTGGATAATGAACTATCACATACTATAATATAATTTATGCACCTGGACACAGACTGCAATATTTTGATGCACTTTATATGTGATTCATTTTAAAAATTCAAAATATATCACAGGTTATGTATTGTTTAAATTCTATTGATGCACACATTAATTGTTAGCGTTTGCGCAACGCCATTCATATATATACATTCTGGGTGACAACCATGGCCCCCTCCATAGATGTAGTGGAGAAATGAATGTAGACACAAGGGGTTGATTTAATAAAACTGGAGAGTGCAAAGCCAATCAGATTCTAAAATTAAGCTTTGACCAAAACCCCCCCAGGAAGCTGACTGGTTTCTATGCATGGTGGATGCAGCAAGAGCACTACAAGTCCTATGTGTCCATTGTGGCTATTGCATCCTCCCCATGCTGCTGATTTGATCCAATACGCTACTGCAGAAGTTAAGGTGAGAGAAGCAGGAGTGAGCAGGGTGGATTGAATGTACGACCTGCTGTCATCCTCACAGCCAGCCATGCACAGCACAGGGGGTTGGCAGTGGTTTGTTTTTGGGGCACTCCTGTGTACTCAGCTGGCAGCACAGTGGCGGGAGTAGGGGGGAAGCAAGTGGACACATAGCTGGTGGCACCCGTCTACAAGGCTATGTGCTGACAAGCAGCCTGCTGATAGTAGAAAAAAGTTAAGTGACAAAGATGATCTCTTTGCTGTGCTGCTTCTCTTTTCACTGTCCAGAGCCAGGTTGGGTCCCGTACGACCAGGACTCAGTGGGTTGAATGGTGCTGGTCATCAGACTAAGGACATCTAGTGGCAGAAAAGAATACTGCAGGGGAAATCTTTGGATTGAAGCTGATTATTTCACCAAATGCTGGTTTGTTATTTTATCTTTTTTATTGGCTACTCATTTTTAAGTTTTCATTTTTTCCTGGAGCAGTGCTTTAACATATTAATACATAAAACTATTCTCTAGCCATAAGCTTAGTCCCTTATCATCCCACCACATACCAAAACGTTATATCCCATGAAACTTCATGTCATCCGCCATGTAACACAAGACAACTAAGGCCTCATCACCTTTCCGCCACTTCTTAATTCTGCTGATTTTCTTTTTTTGTTGGAGGATATAGAGTGTGCTAGAACACATTTTCTCCCTTGACTTTCATTCGCTCCCATCCTTTGCCAAGATTTATATCCCTGACATGTCAAACATTAGTGTTTTTGGTTCGCATTGCTACCTCAACGGCAATTTGTCATATTAATATCTCCATTCATAGGGGATCATGTTTCCTTTATTCCCTATTATTTCATCTCCCCTGTCCCTTTCTGATGACTGTAACTCATTCCTACCTAGAAAGTGTGAAATTTGGCCCTAAGGCCATCAGTATCTGGTTACACCTACGTTTGGCTGAAGGAGCGAACCTGAGGAGATTTGCAAGGTCTGGAAACTCATTCTCCTGTCCTGCTTTTCTTTATATTCTGAATTTTTATGGCAGAAACCAGTTATAGATGTAAACCATAAATGGATGACATTAAAGTCACCCTGTCACCTGGACAACAAAATTAAAGTGCTTGGACCAAGAAGATGGAAATAGACCCCTGAAAGTTTGTCCTCAATATTTAGCTGTGTAAATAAAAAACATGATCACGAACAGTACTCAATTGTGTTAGTAATTAGGTTTAGATCTTGAATGTTGGATAATATACAGTAAGTGGTAATACTGTTTAAAGTATATACAGGCGGTCCCTAGGTTACAAACAAGACAGGGTCTGTAGGTTTGTTCTTAAGTTGAATCTGGTTGCAAGTCAGAACAGGTACATTTTTTAAGTGTAGCTCCAGCCAAAAAAACAATTTTTAAGCTTTTTGGATAGCATAGGGAAGGGTTAACACTCCTGTAATATTGTTTTCCCGTGTGTATCCCTGTTCAGAAGATTTCACCTCACTTTGTGTCCCAATAAAAATTGGATTTTGAAAATTTTGGGCTTTTTTCCCCCATAATAACTCTTACAGGTGTGAATTCCCCTTCCTAGGAGTAGATTTCCTCTCACTTCGGATGTTTGTAACTCGGGGACAAGCTGTATTAGTAAACAAAAGCATATTAGATATTTATTCGTAAAACTGAAGTACATTCTTATCAAAATGGTGCAGCCCATAAACCTTCTAAAACTTCTACAGATGGAGTTGGCTGGACGTTTTGGTTTTATTTGCATTTCCATGGAGTGCCGTTGCAAATATCAACTTTCTAAAAGTCAGAGCATAGAACTTCTTTCCCATGTGACATTTCCTGAACCTGTCAGTAGATAACATCAAGCATTTTGGGATTAGGGCAGAGCATGCCTATGCACTGACCTTCAAGTTTCTGCATCTACATAGATACTTTCAAAGTAGCACCTTTCCACCTGTCCCAGTCCAAGCTTTCTTAGAACCAATACTGTAAGTTTACTGGAATCCCCATTCCATTCTGTGATGTAAAAGGTCAAGTCACATCTAGCGCATTGCTGTCCAGGTGATAACTAGCAATGGTACAGAGAAAGGGTAGTGTTAGAAGTTCTGCTTTGTTTTTACTGATTTTACTTTTGCCAAAATTGAGTGAAAATTACCCTCAAATTTTGCCATGGTGAAATCACAAGGCTTGTTTTCCAACAATACTAGCATTAAAGTGGTTGTAAACCCCATTCATGAAATCTGACCTAGGCACATGTATCTACAGTTTACTTATCTCTCTCCAAAGTTCTGAGTGCTGTGCGTTTCTGTTGCTTCGGTCCTCTGTTATCTCAGGCTCTCCAACACATGAGATAAAAGCAGCTGAAAATTTGTGTCGGGCAGGGAACTTAGAGATAGATAAGCAGAGAGTGTGTCTAGTCAGACTGCATCCCTGCAAGTTTTTTCATTCCTCTGCCTATGTGGGGGGGGGGGGGGTGCCTTTCCTCCAATCAACTCTCACACAGTGTATGCCCAGACTCCACACCCACTACGGAAACAGGAAGAAGGATTTGTAACAGGGTGTGCACTTTCTAAAGAATGTAGAAAGGGAAAGGCAGCAGATATACATGTAAAACTTATGTAGGGAGATTTGTTTTATCTATGTGTATCATCTGAGGCTATTCACTTCACTGGGTATAGGAGAGGGTTTACAACCACTTTAAGATTCCTCTGTTCCTCAATATCTAATACCATTTTCCCAATGAGTGGCCATTTATTGGCACAATAACAGGTCCAGGATAGTTGAAAGTAGCTTCCCTCACCCCCTGGACCCATTTGAAGCGCATTACACCCTTAATAACCACCATAACAAAAACATTTACCAATTACTCAATCCCACTGACTCCAATGTAAATTAGTTGACAAGATAAAATTTAGGCAACACCTTACGGGTTTTCATCAAAATACTGACAAAGAGAAAACTCACAACTGTATTCATTCTTATCAGGCAAGCGGCACAAACGAGATCAACCCTGACTTTTGCTCTTACAATCTGTACAATTTTCAAGGGGCTAACCAAGCTTTTAGTATAACGTAAAGCCAGCACCAGCAACAGGACGGTTAAACTTTATGAGCAAGACGTGCATATTTTTCCAATAAAAGCCACTGAGTAACATTCATAGCCAGACAGTAATCCCTTTTTGGTGATATTTTATGGAGTCTACTGGAGAAGAATCCACAGATACGACCCAGCCAAGAGAAATTACACAATTCCTACCTGCCCCACATTAGAGCGCAAAATAACCTCTGCTCTAAAGACCAAACCTGATTTATATGCAGGTGCTGGAGGATGCGCGGTAAAGATGGCTGGTTTTGCTACCTACTGAAAAGAGAGAGGCAGCGAGCGGGGAGAGACCGTAAATCATATGGGGACCCTTGGGAGAAACAGTGCATTCTTATACTATTCAGATGTGCAGGATTTTATTCTGTACATTATATATGCACTCAAGCCTTGGCTTAACTGAATCACATGTGATTTTGCAAATTATTACCATTTAAACAGAATCTGTAGTCATTTAAATGTTTTTTTTCTTTTGATTAACATGTCATTTTGGTCAAAGATTTATGGCCAAATTCAGTAGATAAATGTATATGTAAAGCCAACTTTTTGTATTTAGTTTTGTATGTAGGAAATAGTTAAAGTGTACCTGATCCCAAAAACAAAAATTGATATATTGCAGCTTACCAGTGCTTAGATGTGGTGGCTCCCACCCCGTCTCTGCAGCATAGAAGTGATGTTATGTACAGTGCCTTGAAAAAGTATTCATACCCCTTGAAATTTTTCACATTTTGTCATGTTACAACCAAAAATGTAAATGTATTTTATTGGGATTTTATGTGATAGACCAACACAAAGTGGCACATAACTGTGAAGTGGAAGGAAAATGATAAATGGTTTTCAAAATTGTTTTACAAATAAATATCTGAAAAGTGTGGCATGCATTTGTATTCAGTCCCCTTTACTCTGATACCCCTAACTAAAATCTAGCGGAACCAATTGCCTTCAGAAGTCATCTAATTAGTAAATAGAGCCTACCTGTGTGTAATTTAATTCCAGCATAAATACAGCTGTTCTGTGAAGCCCTCAGAGGTTTGGTAGAGAACCTTAGTGAACAAACAGCATCATGAAAGCCAAGGAACATATCAGACAGGGCAGGGATAAAGTTGTGGAGAAGTTTAAAGCAGGGTTAGGTTATAAAAAAATATCCAAAGCTTTGAACATATCATGGAGCACTGTTCAATCCATCATCCGAATTTGGAAAGAGTATGGCACAACTGCAAACCTACCAAGACATGGCCGTCCACCTAAACTGACAGGCCGGGTAAGGAGAGCATTATTCAGAAAAGCAGCCAAGAGGCCCATGGTAACTCTGGAGGCGCTGCAGAGATCAAAATCTCAGGTGGGAGAATCTGTCCACAGGACAACTATTAGTCATGCACTCCACAAATCTGGCCTTTATGGAAGATTGGCAAGAAGAAAGCCATTAGAAGTCCTGTTTGCAGTTTGCGAGAAGCCATGTAGGGGACACAGCAAACCTGTAAGAAGGTGCTCTGGTCAGATAAGACCAAAAATTTACTTTTTGGCCTCAAAGCAAAATGCTATGTGTGGTGGAAAACTAACACTGCACATCACCCTGAACACACCATGCCCACCGTGACACATGGTGGTGGAAGCATCATATTGTGGGGATGCTTTTCTTCAGCAAAGACAGGGAAGCTGGTCAGAGTTGATAGGAAAATGGATGGAGCCAAATACAGGGCAATTTTAGAAGAAAACCTGTTAGAGTCTGCAAAAGACTTGAGAAAGCGGCAGAGGTTCCCCTAAAAGCAGGATAATGACCCTAAACATACAGCCAGAGCTACAATGCAATGATTTAGATCAAAGCATATAGATGTGTTAGAATGACCCAGTCAAAATCCAGACCTAAATCCAATTAAATCCAGACCTAAATCCAATTGAGAATCTGTGGCAACACTTGAAAATTGCTGCTCACAGACGCTCTCCATCCAATCTGACAGAGCTTGAGCTATTTTGCAAAGAAGAATGGGCAAAAATGTCACTCTCAAGATGTGCAAAGCTGGTAGAGACATCCCCAAAAAGACTTGCAGCTGTAATTGCAGCAACAGGTGGTTCTACAAAGTATTGACTCGGGGGGGCTGAATACAAATATTTATTTGTAAAACATTTTGGAAGCCATTTATCATTTTCCTTCCACATATAATTATGTGCCACTTTGTGTTGGTCTATCACATAAAATCCCAGTAAAATACATGTTTTTGGTTGAACAATGACAAAATGTGGAAAATGTCTAAAAAAAAAGGGGTATGAATATGTTTTCAAGGCCCTTTAGTCTACAAAGGTGAACTGAGCAGGGCTGATAACAATCTGCAGCAGAACCACTGTGTTCACAGCTTCCTGCAGGAAGGTACAAACTCACAACAAAATACTTTTAACAATATATTTAACAGACCAAAAGAGAGCAAATAAGAGAAGTTACTTATTTATTTACACATTAATGACTGTTGAGATAAGCTCAGTTAAGACAAGGGTGAAAATCATTGTCTGCATACAGGGCCTATCTTCCACATGTGATCACTGCATAAGCCATTACATGAGTGACCACGATCAGCTGCGGGAGACGGCAGACTCTCATTTTTTTGAACGGAGGTGACTCTCGTAGCTAATCGCGGGAACCCCTGGTGAGGGCATATAAACATCCCCATCCGCTGCCTATTAAAACTTAAAGGGGAGCAGTTGGTAGATGACAAAAACCCGGCTCAACTGCTCATTTTTGAGCCCCCCAAACCACAATTCTAAACAAAGCCTGTAATCATAGCTCAGTCTAGGCCAATAGGACAAGGAGGGTAACCTACAGGGGCTGGTTAAAATTTATGTAATAGAATGCCCCAGGTTTGGGGGCTCATGGGGTACTCCATGGAGTTTATGATCATTATTTTGTCTACCTTTGAGTGCTGCTGTAAGCACATGGTTAAATGTTAAACGTATAAACCAGTTAGCTTTACTAACAGTCAAGAGTTTTACAAGGTCTGAACTGGAACCAATAAAGGAATTGTCATACAAATATTTGACATAAATATATTCACTAAACTTCCCTTTTACCAAAAAGAGGGGACAAAATGCAAAAGACATAAAAAAATTATATCTTATATGAATGGCAATAATTCATTTTGTAGGATTTATTTTTTCCATTTGGTGGTGTTGTCCAATTTCTGTACTGGTTTAGTTAAAGATGATGAAAAATGGCTCCAGAGTTTTAGATCTTTCAAGTGCCTCCACCAGCTGTCAGCAATCACATATTGTACTGGTTAGATGAAAGGACCCCACCTTACTCTATTCACTTAGCTTTGCTGCTTTTACTTTGGTTCTTCCAACATGACACACTCATAAAACACAACAGAGTAAAGAGACAAGTGGATTATTCTAAAAGGCAGAAATGAACATAGAATGTGCAGTAACCCATAGCAAAAAATGCTAATTAAATCTGGTCTGATGAATTCCCATTTACAATGACCATTCTTAACTCCAACCCTTCCCATTAGCAGAAATCACATGACTAACTAAATGACCACTTAAAGTGGTTGCAAACCCTGTTACACTACTTGTACCTACAGGTAAGCCTATAATAATAAGCCTGTAAATATCACCTAAACTTGCACAGTTTAGGAGATATTCACTATATACGCTTTTGCTGACGCCATTGGCACATGCACACTGAATGCACGCTTCTTCAGGTCCTGTGCTGTGACCGGAGGCTCCCATGCACATTCGCGGGAGTGACATCATCGCAGCTCCAATAAATCACAGCGCCCGCAAACCCGGAAATACTTAAGGTGAAAGATATCTGGCATGTGATTTGTGTGTCGATGCCCCTTCATCGATTTGTGTCTCCTTAGGCAGATAAAGTGCTACGGAGCACCAGAGAGAGGAGCATATTTGATTGGAATG
The DNA here is from genome assembly GCF_042186555.1 of Aquarana catesbeiana. Classification (NCBI taxonomy): domain Eukaryota; kingdom Metazoa; phylum Chordata; class Amphibia; order Anura; family Ranidae; genus Aquarana; species Aquarana catesbeiana. The sequence continues at coordinate 571,713,170 of NC_133326.1, forward strand.
GCTTTGCCAAGGGGCTAATAGCAATGCTGAAATTTCTGAAGGTAATAGTGAGGTGGATACTATTGCTGCTGTGCCAGAAGGGTCTGCTTAACAGCCTGTAGACCAAGGCGCGTTGGCTGCTGCAGAAGTTAAGGCTCTCATGACAGAAGGACCGAGTGAGCGCAAACGCACGGCAGGAGTTTTGCCCACAACGCATAAAGAAAGGAATGGTGTAGTGTGTCTTGTGATGACAAACATGCTGAAAGAAATGCTACAAGGAAGGAGTGTACAGCCAGTGTATATCTTGCTGTCCTCTCCTGGGTCAGGGGCTTGTACCATGGGTTACTCCAAATTTGAGTTGGATATTACAGGCTGTACTGGGCAGAGATAGCCAATATTGGAATTATATGATGCAATGTTTGTTGTTAATGTTGAAAGTTGTCTCACAGTGTGCTGGATTGCTTCATATTAATGTTGTGTATGAGAAGCACTCTAGAGCCCCGTTGGGCAGGTCAGAGGTACTGAAAGTACCAGCGTACACAGAAACAGTTAAAGGGATTTGTCGGAAACAATGTTGTAAAAAACGTTTGTTGGTAGGACAGTTTCTATTGAAGTGTTGGACAACAGGTTGTGATGTGAAACTTTGGGAATGTCCCATAGGGAGTAACTGCTTGCCTGCACGTAGTCCCTCCTCAGACACTGTCCTAGCAAACAATAGGACAAGAGTACCTGATGAGATCGACAATGATGTGTGTAATTCATGGTGGAATGCGGTGTTAATCTCAGATGGTCTGGTTGCCAAGGGTAACCACACAGGTGTTAGCAACCCTGAAAAACAGACAGTGAGGGCTGAGGTTGAATCAGGTAGCAAGAGGGGTGGTAGAGAGACCACTGAGACCCCATGGTTTCGGATGAAACATACACAGAAAAAGAGTTGAGCCTAGGCAGCTAATGGCTGGCACAGAGGGGTCTCAACCACAGTGATGGGTTTATGTGTTCCTCCCTCCAGTTTGAAACAAGAGGGAGATATGTAGCAGGGTGACCCCGTACCACTGTGTAAAGTGGTGGTTTACGCCAGGTTTTCTGGGTAGAAAGCACACTAATGGCTCAAGTTTGTGCTGCATTCATTTTAGAGCCAGGGTTAGAGCTCAGGACCCCACCCACCTGAGCAAGTCAGTGTGTGAAGGGAGTCGCAAGAGGTGGTAGCTTGCACCATACTGTTCAGGTCAGGACAAACCAAGGCCCAAGCCTGAGAGAGAGTCCAGGAAGGATAGAGCAGCTAGGGAGCTCCATAACAAACACACAGCGCTGAGGGTACAGCATCTGTGCACGAACACTGGGGCGTGCTTGATGGTCAGGAGGACCAAAGCCGTACTACTCGGAGCAATAGTGCTGCCACTAGAGAGTCAGGAGGCTGAATGTCATGTTTATTGCATGTTGAGAACCTCCTGTGTGGGAAGACATACCTGTGTGAATTTTGACTTACCTTTAAATAAAAGTGGGCAGGAAAGAAATTATATCCGGTGTGGTGTAAACTCACTGTTTTGGCACTACCATTGAGCTAAGAAACCCTAACGTGTCACAATATACTGTGTGTATATATATATATATATATATATATATATATATATATATATATATATATATATATACATATATATATATATATATATATATATACATATACATATATATATATATACATATATATATATATATATATATATACATATACATATATATATATATATATATATATATATATATACATATATATATATATATATATATATATATATACATATACATATATATATATATACATATACATATATATATATATATATACATATACATATATATATATATATATATATATATATATATATATATATATACATATATATATATATATATATATATATATATATATATATATATATATATACAGGACTTTTTTTCAGCGGGAACGCCAGCACCTTCAGCACTGAATGTGTGTAATGGCAAGGGGTGCTGGATTGTGTTACAGTGTCTATCTATTGATGCTGGCTGCTGAGGGATCTATTGTTACTGGAGGTGCAATTTTTTTGCAGGGGTTTATTGTTGCTGGGGAGGTCTATTGTTGCTGCTGGGGGACCTATTGTGACTGGAAGCAATCTATTTTTGCAGGGGGGAGGTCTGTTGTTGCTGGCGGTGGATCTATTGTTGCTGGTGGGGGGTCTTTTTGTTGCTGGCGGGTCAGTTGTTGTTGAGGGCATTTACTGTTGAGGGAGCAGTCTATTGTAGATGGCTGCTGGAGGGTCAATTGATGCTGTCTGTGGGAGGGGGGGGGGGGATCTGTTGTTGCTGCCGGGGGTCTATTGTTGCTAGGGTGAGCGAGAAGGGGTCTGTTGGTGGCTGCAGGGGATCTTTTTTATACTGCTTTCTTTTTATCATTAACAAATTTCATACAAATTACTTAGTACCACAAATGTCACTTGGTTCTGTATTTTCTAAAAGGGGCAATATTGGGAGGTGGATAAGGGGTAGAACCAAGTAACGGTTCTTTGGAGGTGTGTAGGAGCAGAGACAAGGGCTAACTCCAAAAGGCAGGGTTCCTGCACCTATTCTCTGAGAAAAAAAGCCCTGTATATACATATATATATATATATATATATATATATATATATATATATATATATATATATTGTGGTAGTGTGGTACCCCACCAGTGTATGGACGCAGGATTCTCAACCAGGCAGATTGAGGGGCTCCAGTGTATTTGCTTATTTGGGAGGAAACTGGCTTTTCAGTTTCCTCATTATTTACTAAAGTCCACTTTGGGACCTGGAGCCCGGGGATTTTGTAGTGATCCAGTTGGGATGAAATCCCTAGTCCTGGGTCCGGGTTTTGAGATCCACCAGCATAGTGACTGGTCAGGTGTGTGCTGGCCTATTTGTAGACACCTGACCAGGGTTCTGGGCTCCACCCTCCTGAGGAGTTCAGACTTGCAAGGGAGAAGTCAGAGACCCAAGCCTGAGGGTCAGAGCAGCAAGTGGCTGTTACCTATATGGACTGACAAGAGAATGGTCTGTGGGAAACAGACAAAGGCCTGAAGTGGAAGGCCTGATCCGCATGACTGTATGTACAGTATAAGCCAGGAGGCTCTGTATTTTCCGTTCATGATTATTATTGTGAAGTTGAAACCCCTGCATGGGAATTCTGCATGGACTGTTAATTTCTTTTGTTTAATAAAAGTGGGCCAAAATTCTGTTAAATGCACAACTGGTGTGGACTCTGCTCAGTGGTAAGCGCTACACTTGAGCTAAACAACCCCCAACTTTACAATATGCAGTATACATGTATAGACACACCTACTGTATGCTGTTACATAGTTACCTAGTTACAAAAATAAAAAGGAAAACAAAAAATGTGCAAAGATGGATGAAGAGGGGAAACCAGAACTGAAGACTAACCAGGCTATGGTTTCCTACCTTTTTGTTCAATACAAGCAAAGAAAACATGAGTTTTCTTCCAAATTAATTTGAAACTAAAGAAAAACATTTTGGCTGGATTTAGGCTCCAAAATTACTTTTCTGATATATACTAATTCCTGCAAAAGAGGAATATCTTCATCCCTTGTTCCAAAAACAAAATAAAAACAGTTAAACCTAATAAAGGGCAGTGATGTACTCTACACTCATACCAATTTGTATTAAACTAAAGAAAGCTTAGATAGGTTAGAATGTTGGTCTATTTAAACATTTCCAGTCCACACCAAATTATATAACTGGGCTGAGCTGTTCATCAGCTGCATAAAGCAGAAGAGGATTACACTACAATAGCTGAGTTGTATGACCTTTCTGGAAATTGTGCTGATAGTTTTCCATGTAATCTTCATGTTTCATCCAAGATTACATTGCAGCTGGCAACCATCATGATATATAAATCAAAACTTTTATCTCTGGATATTAATCAACCTCTGTAAGTTAACTATTTTTGATAGGATGAGGGTGATAGGGTAAATACTTCATGCTGTCAAGATAAGCTTGTTGGGAAGAAACCAGTCCGACCCCTCTCTCTGCCACCCAGCTTCCCTGCTGAATTGGCAGGGCTGGGCAAAACGATGTGTATGGGGTGATTAGGGTGTGCCTAGGTCACTCCGTGCGCACACCTAGGCTATCCATACATGACTTTCCAGTGGCCCATGCCTTGAAAGGCCATCATTTCACTGCTACAGATATTCAACCCTTCTGGCAGGGTCAAATACCTGCTCCCCTCATCAAATGCATGGGCTCCCCCCACTCGCCCGTGCATGCTGTAGGGATTGGGGTTGCTGGTACATGCTTAAATTTTACCTTGTTTTTGATGCTAAAATTCTAGTTAAAAACTAACAGCCCAATGCTGTCATCACTAAAATGCAACCTACAGTGAATCTATTAAAGTTTTGCTTTTATTAGCCTGTGGGTGGAGAAATCAGAGGTAACTCATGCAACCAACATCCAGACTCCATGCAGACTCTGCCCCTAGCAGGCATTGAGCCTTGCAACCTAACATTGCAAAGTTAAGCCCTAACCACTTAGCGCCCATGCAGTTCTGTGTACACTATGTCTCTAGAATAAAATTTAGTAGTAAAAAAAGGCAGGGAAAGAAAGTAAAAAAAAAAAAAAAACACATAGCACAGCACAACATCTGGAAATGTGTACAGTAGACTTTCATCAGCATATTTTCTGCCAATCTGATGCAAGTAATGAAATACTTGCATGGTTAAACTTTATTGAAAAATTGCATCTCAGTTCCCTTTCCAATCCTGTGTAACTGTATTATGTCAGGTAAAACAATCTACTGTATGCACTATATTTAACTTGTGTTGGATAGTCTATATGCTATTTAATATGTGTTTGACACAGCGCCGCCTGAATATGTTGCCATCATTGAGGCAATTTAAACATTCATAACTGTTCTGGACAGGAGATACTGAGCTGATTCACTGGTGAAGAGCATGCTTGTTGTCCCGTGAACTGCGTGGCTAGCATTTCAAACTCGTTAG